>NC_056727.1:711470784-711550784 GCF_019279795.1 Protopterus annectens | reverse complement strand
TGTTCTACTTGGACATGGATGTTGGATCAGGTTCTGTATCTGATTTTACATCCCTCCGGGTTCCCACATCCAGATCTGGCCAGTCTGAAGCTTACTGCTTGGCTGCTCCAGTTCCCATGATAGGACTCCTAGGTTATCTTCTCTGGTTAAGAAGTTTTGGTAGTGGCTCATAGATCTTCCACAAGGAAGATTTATTTCAGTAAATGGAATCATTTTTCCATTTGGGCAGCTCAACATGATTTCAATCCTTTCACTTTTTCGGTTCCTGTCATCGTGGAGTTTCTGGAAAGCATTTTCCAACAGGGAGCCAGTTTCCCTACAGTTAAAGTTCAATTAAAAGCCATTTCTAACTTCCACATAGGGGATAATTCAGCTTCTCTAGCCTCTTCTAAGCTCTGCAAAGCCTTTTTGAAGGTACTTTTCTTAGGCCACCGGTCAAGGACCCTACGCCTCCTTGGGTTCTTACTTTGGTCCTTCAAGCCTTGGTTTCTTCCCCTTTTGAACCCACTGCTTTAGTGGGTCTACAATTTTTGTCTAGGAAGACAGCCTTTCTAATTGCTATTACAGTAGCTAAAAGGGTGTCGGAGCTTCAGGCCTTATCAATTAAGCCCCTTGCATGATTTTCCATAAAGATAGTTTCTCTGTGCACTAATGCTTCCTTTTTACCTAAAGTGGCCTCAGAATCGGACATCAGTCAGGTTATCAACCTCCCTGTTTTCTTTTCAAAGTTTCAGAATAAAGGGGAGTATAAATTGCACCTGCTGGGATGTTCATAGGCAATTATGATTTTATTTACACAGAACAAAGGCCTTCTGCAAGTCTCATCAACTTTGTTTCCTATTCTAAGCCCTTTTTAGGGAAGCCTGTTTCTAACGTCACCATTGCTCGTTGGATTTCTCAGTGTATACTCTTGGCATATTCAACAAAGAGACTGCTTCTGCCAGGTCACGTTAAGACGCATTGTACTAGATCTATGGCTACTTCAGCTGTCTTGGTCCAGAGTTTCTTTGGATGACATTTGCTCTGTGGCTACCTGGGCGTCTTCACTCGCATTCATCTCCCATCACAAATTGGATCTTCTCTCCAGAAGCAGGGCATCCTTTGGCTCTGCCGTGTTAAATATCCTTCCATGAGGGCCTTCCAGGTGTTTGGTAGCTGGGGACTCCTTCCCACAGGTTGAAGACCAAACGAAGACAACTTCAGATAAGGAAGTTATGTACTCACTATAACGTTCCATCTGAGTTGTTGCTCTTCATTTGTCTTCAACCTTGCCTCCCTCCTTCCCCCTGCCTCATACGGGCTGTGTGGTGGTCTGGCTAGATAAGACATGGCCTTCTCTTTGGCATAACCTGGTATTCCTATTGATACTGTCTGTTTTTGTTGTCAGGGAGATAGTGTCAGGTTGCGTTGCTATGGGGGGCAGCAATTTCTGTCTGAAGAAAGGAAGGAGACACTGGCATTATGGGTAGGGAAAGAGCTCTGAGCTCTGATATTATGCTGGAGAAATGCGGCCAAGTCGGCTCCCTGTTGGATCCATGTTCCCACAGGTTGAAGACAAATGAAGAGCAACACTCAGATGGAATGTTATGGTGAGTACATCACTTCTTTTTTTAGTCTGTCTTTAACTTAGTTTAACTTAGTGGATTAAACTCTTTAGTTGTAGTTAGCTGTCTTTTTAGTAGTTCTCCTCCCATCCTAGTTTTTGCTAGTTTAGGTAGTTTTTATTTTATTATTTATTTACATTTGGTTACCGGGAGTGTCTGACAGGGCTTAATGGCCTATTTTCAGTGGAGGCCTGAGGAGAAAAGCTCCACTAACAAAAACTTTTTTTTTATATACTAATAGGAATATTCCTTTAAGGGGGCGTAACTAGAACTACACACACACATTTTTTTAATTAATTAGAGTATAAAAAGATGTATTGTATTTGATGTCATTTGTCTGATGAAGTTATCTGGTTCAGGATGAAAGCGCTTACCAGCTTTCTGTTTGTGGAAATTGTTTTTTTTTAACCAGTGGATTATCGGCTCGTGTCTTTGGTACGAAAGTACTAATTTACAACAGGTACAAAGGTACTACTGAGTTTCTGGACACCTTGTGGGCCTGTTAGTGTTTTTGCAACATTTTTTCCTGTGTTTTGGACAACTATATAATTCAAGAAAATATAAATACCTCACAATGGTTAGCTGAACTAAGCCAGTCAACAGAAAAAAATAAGGAAAGTGCAGTTTCACGGCTGATAAGACGAACACCTATAAGAAAATTGAGGTGGTTGCAATAGAAGCAATGAAATCAAGAGTACAGAGAGCACTTATGGAAACACTGCAGATGGGTATCATTTCCAAGGAAATGTTTCAGTATTTTATTATTGAACAACCACTGGTTCCATATTTACATGGGTTACCTAAAGGACATAAGGACCCACAACCCCCTAAATTTAGACCTATTGTTTCGGGCACTGGCTGGTTAACAGAATCTTTTTCCATTTATATTGAAAAACAATTGAGACCCATACTGGATAAATATGACTTGGTATTAAAAGACAGTAAACGATTTCTTGAACAGCTTTATATGTACTTGAATTCTACAGAGTTTTGTGATTTTGATTTTTTTGTTACCATGGATGTTGTATCTCTATTCACCATGATTCCCAGTTCATTGGGAATAGAAATGATGAATGCATTTGTTTTAAGAAATAGTGAATACAGTGTACAACACCTTGACCTTATATGTTTTTTGCTGGAAATGACTCTAGAACATAATGTTTTTATTTTTGAGCACCATTATTATTTGCAATTGGCTGGCGTAGCTATGGGCACTCCTTGTGCCCATAGCTACGCCAACCTTGTAATGGCAGAATGGGAATCCCAATATATTAAAGGCCTATTAGGGAAGAATATATTATTCTTTCGTCATTTTGTAGACTATCTTTTCCTTATATGGAAAGGAACTGAGGCAGAACTTTTACAGTTCTTTGATTATGTGACCACAAGAGTCAGTTTCTTGAAGTTTACTTTTGAATACTCTTCTGAGTTTTCACATTATTTGGATGTACAAATACAGCGGGATAAAGAAGATGGCAGTATTTCCACAAATGTTTATAGGAAAGAATGTTATGTACCTTCTTTCCTGCATAGAGATAGTATGTATCCGGGACATATATTTCCCAGTGTTATGAAGGGACAAATGTTACGTGCCTCAAGATTAACAGTTAATGATACAGATTTTGAAGAGAGCTTGGTTAAACTCAATAAAGATTTTGAACATAGGGGTTATGATAGCACTGAGATTCATAAAACGAGTGAAGTAATTAGGAAGGAGAGGAAAAATATTGGTAAACCTTATTTTTCCTCACCCCAGGGAAGAAATGTTTCAAACCACAGATTTAGAGACAAAACATTGTTTTAATTTAACATACAGTAGTGAAGTCAATGTTTTTAAGAATATAGTTAGTAAACATTGGCATGTTTTGCAAACTGATGAAAATACAGCTGGGATCCTTGGAACTAAGCCCTCTTTTGTTTACAGGAATAAAACATCTTTTAAGACAGTTGCTACCTTAAATATGAAGGGCAAGATATGAAATATATACTGACAGGCACTAAGAGATGTGGTGCTTGTAATTTTTGTACCAGTATAAATGAAGATCCGAGCTTTATACATCCTGACTCTGGGCATAAGTTCATGCTTAATGTTAAAGCAGATTGCAACACCAAAAATCTAGTATATCTAGCTAAGTGTATGTCATGTAAAAAGTTTTATGTTGGCAAGACTAACGGACGTCTCCGTGAACGGATAAGAGACCATTTATATTGTATTAGTAAAAGATTAGAGTACAGCGCACTTGCTAAACATATGTAGCACAGGAAGGAGATCAGCATAAATTTGCCTTTCAGGTATTGGAGGTTACCAGGACTGATATGAGATTAGGTGATATTAACACTTGAATGCAATGAAACTAGATGGATTCTCAGACTTAGAGTGCATAAAGGCTACGGTCTAAATGATGTAGTTCCCCTGAAACCAGAATTAAAGAACAGGGGTTTGAGAAAGTAATTTTATATAATATTTACATTACATTGGTTAACATAATGTATATAAAAAACAAAATATATTTAAGTATATCTAGATTTTCAGGTTATTTAGAATGTTGTAGATTTGTAACAGTTTTTATGCATCTTGTTTATACATATGTTTTTTATGAAGGATGTTTTTTACTGTGGTTGTCTTTTTAAATAATTCTCTTCTTGAACACATTCACTACTGTTTTACATATCACATGACTAATTATTAATTGATGGGGTATTTAAACCTGTGGTTTTTTTGGCCTTTGTGATCTGAAGACGCAATTGTTTGAATTGTGAAAGCGCTCATCTTTTTTATTAAACTTTTTGACTACACTGGATTTGAAATTTTGTCTTTTATCAGCAGTGGAACTGCACTTTTCTTATTTTTTACAACTATATAATTACAAAAAGTGTATGAAATTACAACTAGTAACGAGAAATGAGTAACAATATTGACAACAAAACTCAGTTCTAATTGACTTAAGTAAATGGTGTCATTCTAGGAGGAATCCACTGCCACAGTTCATAAGTTGGTACTAGGCTGTCAGCCCTAGGGCCTATACAAGCCTAGCCATAACAATTCCCTGGCTATTTCTTCCGACAATATTCACTTTCCTGGACCCCTGTCTAGCAGGGTGACTGACGTGATCCCCGGGGTGAATTTCCTATCTCCCATCCAGTCGTCACGGTTCCTTTTGAAGAGGGCCAAAGAGGTGCTCTGCTTGACATGTATGGGCAGTCTATTCCAGAGTCTGGAGAGTCTCTGGGTCAGGAACCGATCCCTCCAGCATGTTTTGTTCATTGTGATGACAAAGTTTAGATCTCTGGAGCATGTGGCTCTGAGGGATTGGAATTTCTTTAAGTGTAGCATGTCTAACAGCTCTAGGTTTGACATGGCGTTGTATGTTGGAGATCACCTCTGAGTAGACAATATGCGAGTATAGCTGGAGGTTTTTTGGACAGTCAGCATAGGGAATCTGCTTTAGGCCTGTGATACTTTTAGTGAGGTATTTCTGCGGCCTTTCCAGTTGTGGCAAATGTCTTGAGAGATACATACCAAACAGGGCATTGTATTCCATAATAGGTCTAATGAGGGAGGAGTACAGTGGCACAATGACCTCCTTTTTTCTGGATGAAAAGCCCTTCATGATGAGGTGTGCCACATAGGATTTTCTGACTATTGTGGCGATGTGGTTATCGAAGGTGAGACCACTGTCCACCTGTGTCCCTAAGTCTGTTATCCCACTTTCGGTGTTTAGTGGACTGCCACCTATGTGGTAATTCATGGGTACATGTTTTTTCCCAAAGGGGATAACTATACATTTCTTGGCACTGAGCTTGAGCCCATGGCTCTAGCACCAAACATCTGTTTCTGTAAGGCCCTTTTAGGTTCAAACAAATAATTGACTTGGTTCAGAAAATGGAGACATTATAGGGGGAATCTACTGACTGCGTGCATGGGAGGTGATGGTTGACTGTCCTACCTGTTTTACACTGCCTGCACCTCTCCCCTCAGGGCATCCACATATTGGCTAGAATGTTTTCTACCCGGATAATTGCTTTAGTCAGAGTTTGTCTAAGCCTTCTGTTTTAACAAATTCTAGTTCACCTTTTGTCAGCATGACACTGTTCAGTGTTTAGAGTCGTATTTATTTTGTTTTTATTTACCAGAAAAGTCTGAGAGTGGGAAACCTTTTGCAAATGAGGTTTGACGAGAAAAGCTCCACAGAGTAGAAAAAAACAATAGACAAAAATGTTACTGTTCAAGATGTAAATATTTACAACATATACAGCACAAAAGCAAAATGTTAACATTTAAACAGTAAGATTGTGAATACTAACAATAAATGAGGAAGTGTCCATGAGCATGTAGGTAACACAATGGCTGTACAATTTTTTTAGGTAATATGAAGTGGTAAGACCATGAGAGCAATAGGAGATGCAAGGTTCTAAAATAAATACAAATGGTGTGTCCATGACTGAGGGAGGAAAGCAGAGTTTGAGTTAAGGGGTACAGCAACAGAGAAAGAGCATATTTACATAGGATGCAGTTACTCTGATCAAGAGGGAGGAGTGGGAATTTGCTCATTTTGGGAGGCAGACAGTCAAGATAGGAAATGGATAGCAGGAATGTATGGCTGTTGTAAATTGCTAAGGGGAAGACTGTTTTGTAGTGTGACAGGAAAGTAGAGAGATGATAGGCAGGAGGGAAAGGAGGACAGTGAGGATAAAGGAAGAAAACAAAACAAATGAAGATTTATTCTGAGGTTGGAAACGAGCACAACCAAAAGTCTTAATGGTGATGCTTTATTTGAGTTAGAGGTTAGAGATTTGTTTCAGAGAAACGGGGAGGGAGAGATGTTCTTTGTGTTTTACTGTTGCAGTCATCACATTTGGGTTATCTGCTTGCAGTAGACCTCAGTTGGCCTGATTATCAAAGTCTTGGGTCCTGCGTTGGTTGCCGTCTCATCTTCGTGATGTCAGGTTGTCAGGGGGTATAAAGCATGCAGCTGACGCCATTACATCAGTCTCTCTTGCTGTGCGGTGCCCAAAACAGAAGCAGTTCGCAAGTGCCGGTCGGCCGACTCCTGAAATTTTCATTTTCGAGTTTCAGAACCGAAGTCTTCAACTAAAGCTAAGTACCCCATTGGGGAAACTTTTTCTTGCTCTAAACTGATATCAGTAAAAGTCAATAATTGTATTTCTTTGTGGAAAGCAAATACCTCACAAAGATTTTCATTCGTACTGTATTCCTTGCCTAGGCCCTGACCACGATGTACCTCGCTGTCGGTTTTGGGCCTTATTTAAGTAACGAACTATTCGTCATCTTTATATTTACGCTTCTAAATATTTTGGTACTCTGTTCATTTATCCAGATATGTCTTCAGTAAGCCATCTGACTACCGACATTTGGAAAAAACACAAAGATAAAGACAGAGACAGGCTGCCTAGGTCCAAAGCTGCCGCCGATGCTTCTCCTAGGCCAGTCGCCAGTTCGCCGGTACTCAGTGATGTGCTTTCGCAGCCCCTGATACCAGCTACTTCAGATTCGCAGGCCTCTACTGAGACCCTTTCGGAGTCCGGTATGCCGTGAGATGCTTCAACTGTGGAACCTGTGGATGTCTCTACCTTGGATGGGTCCGGAGCCGCTGTGCAGGCACCGGCTTCTGAGGGTGTATTCAGGCCTACTGACTTGCATATTAAAGAGACGCCATCTTCTTCTTCAAGGCCTAAAACTCGAACTATTCCTAGAAAACCGACGACCAGACCGCATGGTCAGGCCTCCATGCCCTAGGACTGAATTTGCTTATGATACTTCTGACCAGGATTCTGAAATTTCTGTTTCCTGTGATGACCAGGATTTACCCTTATCTACCTATGGGGATTCTGATGCAGAGGACTCTATTCCCTCTGCCCCCCCCCCCCCCCCAGAGGGTTTCTCTTTTGGTGAAACCCTGCATACTCTTAGGGAGCACTTTCGCTGGGAAAGCCAGGATTACTCTGATTCTAAAAAGAAGCTTAGGGATTTCTTACTCCTGCCTCAGCATAGGCCTTTAGCTATCCCTCTTGTACTAGACATTGTTGATGATGCCTTTTCGGAATCTAGCTTGGCCCCTGACTCTCTACCTCCTGCTCACAGAAAACCTGATAGATATTACAGGGTTCCTGACTCTCTCAAGTTCCTTTTTAAAAATCCTACTGCGGATCCTGAGACCATTTCACAGGGACCCAAGGGCATTAAGGCTACTGCTGCCAAAAATCCTACCCCCTCTGATAGACTCCTGGGCGCTGGATAGATGGAGTAAGAAAGTATACACTTCTGCAACTCTGGCCATTTAGGGCCTTAAACTACCAGTTTCATATGTTAAAGTATCAGCAGCATATTATTGGATTGCTTAATCAGAAAATGATTCCTGACTGTGCTGAAAATAGGGATTTACAGGATTCAATGCATTCTGCTGAACAATTGCTTTGCAATGTGGTTTTGATTCACTAGAGGCATCTTGCAGGGTTGCTGTCACTGGGTCTGTACTTAGAAGGCATGCTTGGCTTAAGGAGCAATCTTTGCCAGATCATGTTAAAGCTATTGCTGGATGCTCCCTTAAATCAGGATCGCCTGTTTGGCAACAGAGCAGAAGTTCTTAAAAAGATGGAGGAAAAGGGTACATCTATGCAGACTGTTAAAGATTTCCTACAAGGACAGCCTCCAAGATTTAGTAGGCATTGGCCCTCTAAGAATTGGTCTTTTCCTACCTCTTCCAGGTTTTTCTCAGTCCCAACCCAGAACCAGCAGAACAGCCAGGCTTCAGTCCCAGGGTACGCACATGACTAAGCAGTGGGGGGGGCTCCCACTTCCAAATCGGGGAGTTGTAAGACTCCCCCTATAGTAAACTGTCTCAATGACTTAACCTTAAGACTTCCAAGTACTTCTCAACTGACTGCTCCTTTAGGGGGAAAGATTGCTCTACAGGCAAAAAACTGGGAACTCATTACCCAGGACAAATGGGTTTTAAATATAGTTTCCCAAGGAGACAGATTTCACTTCCACATGTTACCATCGCCAAATGGTTGGCCAGATCTACCGCCAAATCAGTGGGCAGAGGCTCAAAAGCAAGTTCTCTCTCTTGAGCATAAAGGCTATTCAAACTGTACCAGAAGAAGAAAAGGGATAAGTTTTCTACTCAACTTTTCCTGGTACCCATAAAAGACAACTCATGGCGTCCTATCCTGGACCTTTCTATCTTAAAACATCTTTTTGGTGATTCCAAAATTCAAGATGCTAACTCTTCACCAGTTACTTCCTATGCTAGGCAAAGATGCCTGGTTGACAACACTGGATTTAAAGGAAGCCTACCTGCACATCCCAATCAGGGAATCTTGCAGAAGATGCCTATGCTTCAAAGCAGGTTACATGCACTGTCAGTTCTCTGCACTGCCCTTTGGCTTATCTACTGCGCCCAGGGTATTCACAAAATGCCTAGCTCCAGTCATTACATTTTGCAGGCAAAGAAATATTCAAATATACCCATACCTGGACGATTGTCTAATTCAGGCAGAAAGCCAGAACATACATTTGAATCATCTGGCATTTGTACAAAAGGTGCTTACTTGTCTGGAGTACACCATAAACAAAATGAAATCACTTCTGGTACCCTGTCAACAAATATTCCTGGGAGCAAGCTTGAACACAACTTCCCAGATGGCTTTCCTCACGCCAGAGAAACAAATTCATTTGACAACTTACTTCAAACTAATGGCCACAAAAACTCTATCTGCAAGGCAAATACTGCAAGCCTTGAGGTTCATGGCCTCCTGCATTCTACTAATTCCATATGCAAGACTGCATAGGAGGAAACTAAAATGGTATCTAAAAAGCCTATTGCGTCAACATTCTTAGGATCCAGAAGCAATGATTCCTATCATACCTTGCCTACACTTATAGTTCCTTTGGTGGGCAGAGGCCTGCCACCAAAACAAGGGACTACAATTCACTCTGCCCCCTGCCACCCAAACCCTAACAGATGCATCAGACTATGCATGGGGGGGCTCACCTGGCAGGGAAGTGCATTCTGGGCAAATGGAACCCAAGTCAAATGCACCTGCATATCAATCAAAAAGAAATGTTAGCTGTACAGAATGCTCTGACAGCCTTCAAGGACCACATTCTTCCAGAACAATTAATGGTAAAGACGGACAGCACCACTGTTGTGGTACATAAAGAAGCAGGGGGATACCCATTCTTACCCCCTCTGCAGACTAGCCATGGCTATGTGGAACGCAGTCTTGAGCTACAAATTGCATCTACAGGCTCAATTACTGCCAGGAAAACTAAATACACTGGCAGACGAACTAAGCAGAAATCTTATGGACCCCACACGAGTGGAAACTGGAACCCAAGACTTTCAATGTGTTAAACAAATGGGGGAGCCCAGAAATATACCGGTTTGCCTCCCCCCAGAACTACCAATTGGACAAATTCTGCACAAGGACTCCCCACAAACAAGCTTGGAAAGTGGATGCTGTGTCCTTCAGCTGGAAAAATCTATCAGTTTATGCCTTTCCTCCTCTGCCTCTCCTCTCCAAAGTACTACTAAAGATCAAACAGGACAAACCAAGGATGATACTGATTGCACCAGACTGGTCACGCCGACACTGGTACCCCCTCTTGCGCAGTTTGTCATTGCTGGCTCCATGGCACCTGCCTCAGAGCCCTACCCTGCTGTCACAGCAGGAGAGCCAGATACTGCACCCTCAGCTTCAAACCCTGAACCTGGCTAATTATCTAATCTCTACGTTACCATCCCTCAGTAAACAAGTGTTGGATGTCATTTTGGAGGCAAGGAGGCCTAGTACTAGAAAATCTTATGCTGAAAAATGGAAAAGATTCTGTGCCTGGAATCAAACTCAAGGGATGAGCACAGCAGCACCCAATTTACCACAGATTCTTCAATACTTAACTGAGATGCTTCACAAGGGCCTTTCTTTTTCCTCCATCAAAATTCACACCTCAGCCATTTCAGCTCATTACAACACAGAACCACTCCTCTTCTCTCATCCACTGCTCAAGCAGTTTCTCAGAAGGGCCAAAAACTTAAGACTACCCAGGAGAGCCCCAACTCCAGCCTGGGACCTTAACTTTGTATTGGAAAAGCTCAATCTTCCTCTCCTTTTGAGCCAGCTGCAAGTGCAGAGTTAAAATTCCTTTCTTGGAAAACAGCCTTCATTTTAGCAATTACTTCAGCAAGAAGGGTATCTGAATTACAGGCCGTGGAGCCTTTCATCTTTCATGCGGACTGTGTGTCCCGCAGGACCAATTCTCCATGCCCAAGGTGGTATCCAGTGTGGCTCTTAATCAGTCCATTCATTTGCCAACCTTCTTTTCTAATCCACAGACCAAAGGGGAACAGATACTGCACTCCTTAGATGTGCACAGACAACTTGGGTTTTACTTGGACAGGACTAAACCTCAAAGGAAATCTGAACAACTGCTGGTGGCATTTGCTGCAGGGGCAGAGGGGAAGGCTATTTCAAAACAATTTCTAAATGGATAGGCCGTGCATTCATTTCTGCTATAAGCACCATGGAAAACCTATCCCACAGGAGATTTGACCCCATTCAACCAGGGCTGCATCTACCTTTACAGCCTTTCTCAGAGGTGTCCCTACCAGGGACATCCTAGAAGCTGCTACCTGGAGTTCTGTACATACTTTCACCAAGCATTATCAGTTACCAATTTTCTCTAAATCCAGAGCTGCTTTGCCACTGCAGTCTTGCTGGGCCTTATAGCTGGTCCTAATGCTATCTAAATTCCTCCTCCCATCCTTAGCTTTGGGAATCTACCCAAATGTGATGACTGCAACAGTGAAACACGAAGAACATAGTACAGTTGTGTACACTTACCATAAATGTATATGTTTGAGTGTATTCACTGTTGCAGGCCTGGTTACCTCCCTCCAGCCCCCTGACATCTTTTGGCTATCCCTCTGCTCTCCTTTATTATATATATATATATATATATATATATATATGTGTGTGTGTGTGTGTGTATATATATATATATATATATATCTCTGTGTGTGTGTGTGTGTGTGTGTGTGTATATATATATATATATATATATATATATATATATATATATTGTCCAGGAGCTTGTTGCCTTCCAACATGGACAAGATGAGCTTTCTCAAAGCCCAAATGGAGTTGGGGTTTCTGTCATCCACAGCCTATCATCAGGCTGGGGGGGGGGCTTCTCCAGTCCCAGTTTGCCATTCTTCTCTTCCATCCCCAGAGGCTTTGGAATATCAGGACCCGGCCACCTGCGGTCAGATCCTGGCGAGGTTGAGTATTCCCTTTTTCTCAACCCCATCAGTTTCCCTGACCTGCTGTGTTCCTCTGCCCTCAGACCTGAGTAGGCTCCATGCTGGAGTGGTCAGCGCTGGCTCCATGGGGGGTAGGGGTGGGTCTGGTCTTTTCAGACCAGTCTGTTGCACCTGGGGGCTTCAGCCCTTGATAGCGCCGGACTGGTATCATCCAGGGGTTGTGATGCTGTCTCTGGGCTCATTCCTACTCTCCGGAGACTTCGTCCTCTGAGATTGGGGACACGGCCCGCTTCCAGCCCCTCAGCCTTCCAAGTGGTAGAGAGAACCTTCTCCAGGACTGGAGCTACATCTCCCATCCCTCCAGGTCCATCCCTGCCTCTATCTTGGGTGGTGAGGCCTCCCATCCTGTCCAGGGTCAGCCCTCCCGTTTGATCCTTCAGGGGATTTCCTCTCCTCACAGGGTCCCTGCATCTACAGAGACCTCCCCGGTGCAAGAGGAAGCAATTGGACTCACCTACAGAGTCATCACAGATGACACGGACCTTGGAGGCTGGTCACCCAGTTCTCCACCCTTTGTCGACATCCTTGAGATCATGAAGCAGAAGTGCAGATGGTCTCCCCAACCTCCATCTTCAGAGGAGTCCATGTTCCTGAAGGCATTTGGGACGGGCTCATCTACTTCTTGGGTGTCTCCCCCTGCTGACAAGTTTATCTTATTGCCAGCAGAACATGGAAGGACCCCGACGCTGTGGAGCCAGTGTCCAAATGAGCTGATTAGTTCCTTAGCGCATGCATGCACACACATACCTCCACCTGCCCCTTCTGGAGTAAAGGAGTTCCAGTCCACTGCCACAAAGGAGCTGGCAGGGCAGAGCTCCACAGTCCACCACCCAACAGGGAGTCTTGGGCATTAAACCAGCATGGGAAGCATGTTTTCTTCTGCAACATTTGGACTGAAGGCAGTTAATTGTTTTGCATACTTCACTCGCCTACAAAGGGACTTGGTCAAAGAACTCACCACGTCCCTTACAGAGTTAATGCCGGTGGAGGACCTCAAGAAGGTGCCTCCCAAGCTTTCTATTCTGATGTCCGTAGCTAATTCCTTGAGATTAATTTCCAATCCTGCAGAAGCTACCCCTTGAGCTGTAGGTACCAGCATATCTATAAGGTGGCATGTTTGGCTATGATTGTGGGTTTGCAGAACCCTTCAAAGCGTCCTTTACAAACGCTGCTTTTGATGACAATGCTTCCATTAAGCTAGTCGTCAGTTTGCCTGTCCTCAGTGAGGCGCTTTCTCAGGCCTCTACAGAGACCCGTTTGCAGTCTGGTATACCGCGAGACTCTTTAAATAAGGATCCTGCGGATGTCTCTACCTTGGATGAGTCCAGAGCCGCTGAGCAGGCACCGGCTTCCAAGGAAGTTCTTCGCACTACCGATACTCGACACAGTCTTCTTTCGCATCTTCAGTTCTTTCTAAAACTACTGAGTTTCTAAGGCCCAGGGTAAGAACTACGCCTAAAAAAATGACCCATACTCGGGCACCTGCTTCCATGCCACAATCTCAAATGCTTAAAATGGCAGAAGACCTTATGCTTATTAGGGGAAGCCAGGCTACCCCTTCCAAAAGGAAAGAGACTTGTCCACAGTAGTTTTATCTGAACAGGAGTCCGATGACTCTGAGGTTTCTGAATATGAAGACATGCAACCCCTGTCTGCTTATGAGGATTCTGATACAAAGGAATCCATTCCATGTTCGTGTTTCACTGTTGCAGTCATTACACTTGGGTTATCCTGCTGACAGGCTACCCGCAGTCGGCCTGAATTCCAAAGTCCTGGTCTGGCGTCGGTTGCTGTTGCCTCTTCCCTGACGTCAGTGCGCCAGGGGTATATAAGATGCAGCCAACGCCATTTTCTTCAGTCTTTCTTGCCGCGCGGTGCCCGAAGCAAAAGCAGTTCGCAAGTGCCGGACGGCCGACTCCTGAGATTTTCGAAATTGAATTTCAGATCCGAAGTCTTCAATAAAGCTAAGTACCCCGTTAGGGAAACTTTTTCTTGCTCCAGACCGATGTCAGTAAAAGTTAACAATTGTATTTCTTGTGGGAAGCGAATACCTCATAAGGATTTTTATTCTTACTGTATTCCTTGCCTAGGCCCTGACCACGACGTTGCTAGTTGTCTGTTTTGTGCTAGATTCAACTAATGCACTATTAAGCATCTGTTCGATTTTGCTTTACATTACTTTGGCTGAAGGTTTAACTATATAATGCCGTTGGAACAACCGACCGGAGTTCATAAAAAACGCAAGGACAAAGAAAGACAGGCATCCGAGGTCCAAAACCGATGACGAAGCCTCTTCTAGGCCAGTCACTGGTTCACCGGTTTTCAGTGAGGCGCTTTCGCAGCCCCTGACACCCACTACCTCAGAGCCACAGGCCGCTTCCGACTCCCACGTGGAGACAGCTAGGCCTCTGAAAACTCAAGGTATTGGGCCTATGGAAACAATTCCCTCAGATGGGTCCAGAGCCGCTGAGCAGGCATCGGCTTCTGAGGGTGTCTTCAGACCTACACAGCTTACTATCAAGACCACTTCAGCAGCTAAGGCAAAGTATAAAACACCTTTAAAGACAAAGAAACAAGCACAGCATTCTCCTGGACAGTCATCCATGCCAAAGAAACAGATGCTCAAAATGGCTGAGAGCCTAATTACTTTGATCAGGGGTTCCCATCCCCCTCCTGATAAAAGGCCTAGGCAAGACACTGACTATGACTCCTGACCAAGTTTCTATTTCTTCTGATTCCTCTTCAGAACAGGAATATTCTCTTCCTCCCTATGAGGACTCTGATGAAGAATCTATCCCTTCAGCCTCTCCTCCTGAGGACTACTCTTTTGGGGAAACCCTGCACACCATGAGGGAGTATTTCCATTGGGAGAGCCAGGATTATTCAGAATCCAAGAAAAGGCTCATGCAGCTGAACAAGTGGGAAAACATACTTTGCAATGTGGTTTTGATTCATTAGAGACATCTTGCAGAGCTGCAGTTACAGGTTCTGTCATTCGAAGGCATGCTTGGTTAAAAGAACAGAGTTTACCTGATCATGTTAAAACAAAATTATTGGATGCTCCATTACAGCATGATACTTTGTTTGGTGTTAAGGCAGAAGAGGTGTTAAAGAAAATGGAGGATAAAGCAAAATCAATGCAGACAGTAAAGGATTTCTTACAGGTTCACCCACCTAGATTTAGCAGGAACTGGCCTTCTAAAAATTGGTCCTTTCCAGTGTCAGACAGGCCACAAAGAGGCAGATACAGGCGCCCAAGAGGCAGATCTCAGCCCCAAGGCTCATACAGACCTAAACAATGGGGTGCTTCAGCCCACAAAGGCGGAGAAGACAAATTACAACCTTATAGGAAACAGTCCCAATGACTTTCCTCTACAAATACCAAGCACTTAGCTTTTGGCAGCACCCTTAGGGGGAAAACTAGCACTTTTCTCACAAAACTGGTACATGATCACCCAGGACAAATGGGTTCTGAATATTGTTTCTCAGGGTTACAGGTTCCACTTTCACACCCTACCAAGGCCAAAAGGTATGCCAGACCTGCCACACAATCAATGGGCAGAGGCACAAAAACAAATTTCTGCTCTCATGGACATGAGGGCTGTTCAAAAAGTACCACAGCAAGAGCAGGGGCAAGGATTTTACTCAGGACTTTTCTTGGTACTCAGAAAAGACAAAGCCTGGAGACCAATACTGGACCTGTCTATTCTAAATACTTTCCTGGACGTTCCAAAATTATTCAAAATGTTGACACTGCAGCAACTTCTACCCATGCTGGGCAAGAAGGCTTGGCTAGTTACTTTGGACCTCAGAGGCATACCTGCATGTCCCAATCAGACAATCTTGCAGAAGATACCTCAGATTCATAGCTGGCTCAATGCATTACCATTCTCTGCACTGCCCTTTGGCTTATCTACTGCGCCTAGGGTCTTCACAAAATGCCTGGCACCAGTAATTGCATTTTGCAGACAAAAAGGAATTCAAATATATCCCTACTTGGATGACTGCCTTATTCAAGCAGAGAGCAAGGACAGTCTATTGAAGCATCTGGCGTTTGTAAAAAGATTATTAATTTGCCTAGGGTACGCAATAAACGAAAATAAATCAAAAACTAGTGCCCTCTCAAGAGATAATTTTCCTGGGTGCAAGCTTAAATACAACTGCCCAGATGGCTTATCTCACGCCAGACAAGCAAAGGCAACTGACTCATTACTTTCAAATGATGGCAACAAAGACCCAGCTCCCTCAAGAAAAATTCTGCAGGCTTTGGGCTTCGTGGCATCCTGCTAATTCCATATGCAAGACTGCATATGAGGAAGCTACAATGGTATCTAAAAAGTGTTTGGACTCAACATTGCCACAGCCTGGAAACAATAATAACTCTAATTCCCTGCCTGCAACAGGAGTTTCGATGGTGGGCACTGGCCTGTCACCACAAGGGACAGCCTTTCACTTTACCCACAGCCAGGCAGACACTAACAACAGATGCATCGGGTTATGCCTGGAGGGCACACATGGCAGGAAAATGTATTCAGGGCACGTGGCCCGCTGACCAAATGCATCTTCATATCTATCAAAAGGAGATGCTAACTGTACAGAATGCCCTGACAGCCTTCAAGGATCTACTACATCCAGGACAACTATTGCTAAAGACAGACAATACTACAGTTATGTGGTACATAAACAAGCAAGGGGGCACACATTCCTACCCCCTCTGCAGGCAAGTCATGACTTTGTGGAATACAGCACTGACCTATCAAGTACATCTGCAGGCACAATTCCTGCCAGGAAAGAAAAATACTCTGGCAGACGAACTAAGCAGAAACCTCATGGACCCTCACGAGTGGAAACTAGATCCACAAGTCTTCAGCATGATAACAAGGAAATGGGGATGCCCAGACATAGATCTCTCTGCCTCCCCTCACAACTGCCAACTACAGAGATTCTGCACAAGGACTTATCACTCTCAAGCATGGAAAGTGGATGCTCTATCATTCAGCTGGAAAACCCTAACAGTTTATGCCTTTCTGCCACTGCCTCTCCTACCCAAAGTACTCCTAAAAGTCAGACGAGAAGCCAAAAATGATTCTGATTGCCCCAGACTGGCCACGCCAGCACTGGTACCCAATCCTAAAGAGCTTGTCTCAAGGCCCTGCCTGGACTTTACCTCAAATTCCTCATCTTCTGACTCAGCAAAACAATCAGATCCTGCACAGCCAACTCAGAACCTTACATCTGGCTGCATGACAAATAATATAGCCACTCCAGAACACACCTCTCTCTAAAGCTGCTATGGATGTCATTTTGGAAGCCAGGAGGCCCAGCACCAGGAAATGTTATGCAGAAAAATGGGAAGAGATTCTGTGCTTGGAGCCAGGCACAAGGACTTGAACCACTTGTTCCAAATATTCCTCAGATTTTACAATACCTAACTGAGATGTTGGGCAAAGGCCTATCCTTCTCATCAATTAAGATCCATGCCTCTGCCATTTCAGCTCATTATAATACAGAACCTCCTATTTTCTCACATCCACTGCTAAGACAGTACCTCAGAGGGGCAAAAAACATAAGACCCCCAAGGAGAGCACCGATACCTACATGGGACCTCAACTTTGTCTTGGAAAAGCTCACACTGCCACCTTTTGAACCAGCCAATACAGCTGATATAAAATTTTTATCATGGAAAAACTGCTCTGCTCCTAGCAATAACTTCAGCAAGAAGAGTCTGAGTTACAGGCATTAATGGCAGTGGAACCTTTTATCATTTTTCATCCAGACAGGGTCTCTCTAAGGACAAACCCAACATTTATGCCAAAGGTAGTATCCAGTGTGGCTCTTAACCAAGCCATTCATTTGCCAACTTTTTATCCAAATCCCCAGAATAAAGGGGAGAAACTTCTGCACTCTTTGGACATACACAGGCAGCTACGTTTCTACTTAGACAAAACAAAAGCTTTCAGAAAAACTGAGCAACTGTTTGTAGCATATGCTGCAGGATCACAGGGAAAGGCTATTTCAAAGCAGACCATTTCAAAATGGATAGGGCACTGCATTCGTTTATGCTGTGCACAGCATGGCAAGTCAGTGCCTAAGTATATTAGGCCACATTCTACCAGGGCAGCAGCCACTTCAGCAGCCTTTCTCAGAGGAGTACCAGCCAAGGAAATTTTGGAGGCTGCAACTTGGAGTTCAGTGCACACTTTTACCAAGCATTATCACTTACCTCTTTACTCTAAATCCAGAGCAGGCTTTGCCACTGCAGTTCTGCAGGGCCTCTTAGCCACTCCGAATCCTATTTAGACCCAGCCGCCCTACCTCAGCTTTGGAATTCAACTCGTGTAATGACTGCAACAGTGAAACACGAACATAGTACAGTTGTGTACCTACCATAAATGTAGATGTTCGAGTGTATTCACTGTTGCAGTCCAGGTTACCCTCCCTCCATCCCCTTTTCTTTGCTGGGACTTATCTATACTTCTCTATCCTATACAACCTATGTGGTGTATTTGCTTGTAGATGAAGGTATTGTTTTATTTTAGTGTATGTTTTTATAAGCAATTTGTATTGCCTACCTTCTTGGGGGCACCTGACATCTGGGGCAAGAAAAACTGAAGAAAATAGCGTTGGCTGCATCTTGTATATCCCTGGTGCACTGACGTCAGGGAAGAGGTGACAGCAACCGACGCCAGACCAGGACTTTGGAATTCAGGCCGACTGTGGGTAGCCTGCCAGCAGGATAACCTAAGTGTAATGACTGCAACAGTGAATACACTCGAACATCTACATTTATGGTAGGTACACAACGGTACTTTCTGCCTCTCCTCCCGAGGATTTTTCATTTGGTGAAACCCTACATACTTTAAGGGAGTATTTTCAGTGGGAATGTCAGGACTATCCTCAGTCAAAAAAAGAGACTCTGGGAATTCTTAGATTTACCACAGCACAGACCTTTAGCCATTCCTCCTGTCCTGGATGTTGTGGATGATGTTTTTATGGAGTCCAGTTTGACACCTGACACCCTTTCTCCTGCTCCCAGGAAACCTGACTGGTACTACAGAGTCCCTGACTCTCTCAAATCCCTTTTCAAAAATCCTACTGCTGATCCAGAGGTCATCTCCCAAGGACCTAATGGAATTAAAGCAACCTCAGCTAAGAATCCCACCCCCTCAGACAGGGATTACCGAGCTTTAAACAGATGGGGTAAAAAAGTATACACCTCTGCAATTCTTGCTATTAGAGCACTAAATTGTCAGTTCCACCTGCTGAAAATCGGCGCATACCATGAAACTCCTCAAACAAGAAATATATTCCTTTCCTGCTTGTGCAGAAAATAAAGAATTACAAGAGCTTATGCATTCTGCAAGCCAAGTTACTAAGCACACCTTGCAATGTGGCTTTGATGCACTAGAAGCATCTTGCAGGCCAGCAGTCACTGGTTCTGTCCTTAGAAGGCATGCTTGGCTTAAGGAACAGACCTTGCCAGACAATGTCAAATCAAAATTACTGGACGCACCATTGAACAAAGACAATTTGTTTGGCATCAAGGCAGAAGAGGTCTTAAAAAAGATGGAAGAAAAAGCTAAATCTTTGCAGACAGACATTTACAGGGCCAGCCTCCAAGGTTCAGTAGGCATTGCCCCTCCAAGCACTGGTCCTTTTAGGCCCCCTCCAGGCCAGCTCAGTCCAGACCCAGGGGAAGCAGAACCCCCAGACAGCACTCCCCAGGGAATGCAGAGATCTAAGCAATGGAGTTCCTCCTCTTCAAAAACAGGGAGTGCTAAGCCGACCACCTTATGGTAAGAACTCACATTGACTTTACACCTCGACCCTTACCTCTGCCCACCTGCTTGTGCCCCTAGGAGGAAACTCTCCTTCCATGCAAACAACTGGGCCTCTATTACCAACGGCCGATGGGTCCTCAACATGGTGTCCCAGGGATACAAATTTTATTTCCACACACTGCCAACCCCAAAAGGGTTCCCAGATCTTCCTCCAAGCCACTGGGCAGAGGTCAAAAAGCAAGTACTTTCCCTGCTGTCCATGAGGGCAATACAGCATGTTCCTGCAGACCAGGTAGGCCAAGGTTTCTATTCCAAACTCTTCCTGGTACTCAGAAAAGAGGGCACCTGGTGCCCAATCCTCGATCTATCCATCCTAGACACCTTTCTGGAATGCTCACCCTCCAGCAGCTTCTTCCTGTGCTTTCCAAGGATGCTTGGTTAGCCACTGTAGACCTAAAAGAGGCCTACCTACACATCCCAATCAGGGAATCTTGTAGAAAATATCTGTTTCAGGGTAGGATCTATGCACTTTCAGTTCTCTGTGCTTCCCTTTGGCTTATCCACTGAATCCAGAGTTTTCACAAAATGCCTGGCTCCAGCCATTGCTTTTTGCAGACAAAGAAATATTCAAATTTACCCTTACTTACATTGCTTGATTCAGGCAGACATTCAGGAAAAGCTGTTACAGAACCTGACCTTTGTAAAGGACCTACTGACCTCCCTGGGGTATTCTATCAACTAAAATAAATCAAAACTAGTCCCACACAAAAAAGTTGTATTCCTGGGAGCAAGCCTGGACACAGCATCCCAGATGGCATTCCTTACTCCAGAAAAACAAGTCTACCTGACAGGCTGCTTCTCTCAACTAGCCACCAGAACCCAGTTATCCGCAAGGAAAATCCTTCATGCTGTAGGGTTCATGGCCTCCTGCAGTCTACTCATTCCATATGCCAGACTGCATATGAGGAAACTACAATGGTACCTAAAAAGCCTTTGGTGTCAACATTCTCAAGACCTGGAAACCATCATACCTATGGTAGCCTGTCTAAGGAAATATTTTTTTTGGTGGGCAGGAGCATGAAATCACAACAAGCGACTTCCCTTCTCACAATCCCATGCTTCCCAGACCCTCACCACAGACTCATTAGACTATGCCTGGGGTGCACACCTTATTGGCAGGTGCATTCAGGGCCATTGCAGCCCAAATCAAATACATCTGCACATCAACCAAAAAGAGATGCTAGCTGTTCAGCACGGGTCTACTTCACATTGTCGTAAGCTGACAATATTGAGTCTGATATTGTTGGCACGACAATATCAAAAGTGAAGAACGTCGTGAAGGAAACGTAAATCTCCGTAAGGAGATATTTCCATTTACATCAATGTAGTGCGGTCTCGGAGTTGGTATATTTAAGTAGGGGGGTGCAGGACGGCTTGCCCCCTGCCTACGCCATTTAGTTTTTTTTTTTGTTATTCGATGTTTTACTTGATCAATAAAGTTCGACCTTTATTGATTCGATTAAGTAAACTTTCGATAACGTGATATAGACACGTTCAGCATGCCCTGACAGCTTTCAGACCCTTACTCTCCCTGGGGCTTCTAGTGATCAAAACAGACAACATCACAGTGGTGTGTATATCAACAAGCAGGGAGGCACTTACTCTTATCTTCTCTGCAGGCTCACCATGACACTTTGGCACACGGCCTCAGCCATGCAAATACATCTGCTAGCACAATTCCTGCCAGGCTCCCTAAACAGTCTGGCAGACAACTTGAGCAGAAACCAGCTGGACCACAGAACCTTCAACCTTGTAACCCAAAAATGGGGCACCCCGAAGGTGGACCTCTTTGCCTCCCACTCCAATCATCAACTTTGCAAATTCTGCACCAGAGAACCTCACAGCAAGGCCTGGAAAGTGGATGCTCTATCCTTCCAATGGGTAAACTTCTCTATGCGTTTCCCCCTCTACCACTCATTTCAAGGGTACTGCTCAAAATAAGGGAGGATAAACCAAGGGCAGTCTTGATTGCCCCAGACTGGCCATGCCAGCACTGGTACCCACTGCTGCATAGCCTGTCATCCTTGCCACCGTGGCACCTACCTCAGATCCCAACTCTCCTGACCCAGAAGAATGGAGACTTCATGCATCCACAATTGCAGACCCTGAACCTGGCAGCCTGGCTTTATTCCCTGACCTCTCCTAAAGATGCCAGCCTAAGCAAACAAGTCCTGGATGTTGCACATGAGGCCAGACGCCCCAGCACTAGAAAACACTATGCTGACAAGTGGAAAAGGTTTTGCACCTGGATTTAGGCTAAGGGAGCCGAAACAGCACAGCCCTCCCTACCTCTCATCCTGGCTTACCTAGCAGACCTACTACACAGGGGTCTGTCCTCTTCTATTAAAATTCATGCCTCTGCTATCTCTGTTCATTACAGCACAGAGCCACCTCTCTTTCACACCCTCTCATCAAACAGTTCCTAAGAGCGGCTAGCAACCTAAGGCCACCCAGAAGAGCTCCTACCCCAGCTAGCTACCTTAAGTTTGTGTTGGAAAAGCTCACCCCCCCCCCCCCCCTTCTTTGAGCCTGCACCTTCAGCAGAGTTAAAATTCCTCTCTTGGAAAAACAGCCTTGCTTCTGGCCATCACTTCAGCTAGAAGAGTTTCAGTGATACAAACACATGGCTGTAGAGCCCTTCATTTTCCATGCTGACAGGATCTCCCTCAGGACTAACCCATCCTTCATGCCTAAAGTGGTGTCCAGTGTGGCTCTCAACCAATCCATTCATTTGCCCACCTTTTTCCCTAACCCACAAAACAAGGGGGAAAGGATTTTGTACACGCTAGATGTGCACAGACTGCTCAGATTCTATCTGGATAGGACTAAATCTTTTAGAAAAACTGACCAATTGCTAGTCAGCTTCACAGCAGGGGCAGAGGGCAAGGCTATATCCAAACAAACCATCTCCAAATGGATAGCACACTGCATCCATTTCTGCTACAAACAGCATGGGAAAGCACCCCCAACAGAGGTCAGGACACATTCCACCAGGGCAACCTCCATCTCTGCAGCTTTTCTCAGGGGGCCCCCACCAGGGACATCCTGGAGGCTGCAACATGGACTTCTGTTCATACCTTCACCA
The DNA here is from genome assembly GCF_019279795.1 of Protopterus annectens. Taxonomy (NCBI): domain Eukaryota; kingdom Metazoa; phylum Chordata; order Ceratodontiformes; family Protopteridae; genus Protopterus; species Protopterus annectens. Next base: position 711,527,911 of record NC_056727.1, on the reverse strand, counting down.
AGGATTGCCATCTGCCTATCTTCTCTAAATCCAGGGCAGGCTTTACCACCACAGTCTTGCAGGGTATCCTAGCCAGCCCCCAGTCTTCTTGACTGCCTCCATCCTTTTCTTCAGCTTTGGGAATCAACCCAAGTGTGATGACTGCAACAGTGAAACACGAAGAACATAGTACAGTTGTGTACACTTGGTTCCATTGTGCTTTGGCATGTCCTTCCTTGAGGCCTCCCAGAGTGTATGGTAGATGGGGACTCTGACCCTTCTGTGAGGAATAATGACATGGATGACAGATAGATGTTCATCGTGCATACAGCTGCAGTAATCACAGATGGGTTCTCTGCCGTCAGGCGGGTCCTCGGTCGGCCGAATTCCAAAGTCTAGGTCCGGCGTCGGTTGTTGTCGCTTTCTCTCCTGACGTCAGTGAGGCTGGAGTATATAAGACACAGCCGACGCCATGTTCTTCGGTCTTTTTTGCCGCGGGGTGCCCGAAGCAGAAGCAGTTCGCAAGTGCCGGTCGGCCAGCTCCTGAATTACGAAAAATTGGAAACCGAAGTCTTCATTAAAGCTAAGTACCCCGTTGGGGAAACTTTTCTTGCCTCAGACCAATGTCAGAAAAAGTTAATAATTGTATTTCTTGTGGGAAGCAAATACCGCATAAGGATTTCCATTCCCTCTGCATACCTTGTTTAGGCCCAGACCACGACGTCTCGGGCTGTCGCTTTTGCGCTACTTTCAATAAACGCACTATTAAGCGTCGGGGAGTTAAGCCCAACACTTTTTTGGTAAAGCCTTTGATTATAAAATGTCATCTGAGACTCCGACTACCGTTTTGTCCAAAAAACGTAAGGACAAGGACCGACACGCGAGGTCCGCGGTCCCCACCGACACCATGCCAAAACCGGCTACACGTGGTCCGGGTCTCAGCGAGACGCCTTTGCAGTCCCTGACTACTGGCGACACTCCTTTGGCGGTGTCCTCTGTACCCGAGACCGCAGGTACCTCTGCCCTTTCGCAGACTACAACCACCAAAGCCATTGCTAATGTTGAGCCTCCTAATGTGGACAGGTCCACTTCCACCCATGGTGTCTTTAGACCCTCATCTTCTTTTTCTATTAAGGCCTTTACTAAATCCAAAGCAGCCAGGCATCCCAAGAGGCCTGTTGCACAGGGCCCTTCTCCAGGCCCCATGCCTAAAAAACAGATGCTTAAAATGGCTGAGGATTTAATTACTCTTATCAGGGGTTCTCAACCCCTCCAGACAAGAGACCCAGAGTGGAGGAAGATTCTCCCTCTTCTGATCAGGGCTCCATTTTATCAGAACATTCTGATGTAGAGGAACACTCTTACTCCCCTTTTGAGGATTCGGATGCAGAGCAGTCCATTCCTTCTGTATCTCCTCCTGAGGATTTTTCCTTTGGGGAAACCTTGCACACTTTAAGGGAACACTTCCATTGGGAAGGCCAAGACTTTTCCGATTCCAAGAAAAGACTTAGGGAATTTCTTTTGTTACCTCAACACAGACCTCTGCCTATACCTTCTGTTTTGGACATACTTATTCGGAGGCTTGCCTTAACCCGGATTCCCTGCCTCCTGCACCAGTCAAACCTGAAAGGTACTACAGAGTTCCTAACTCTCACCATTTTCTCTACAAAAGCCATAATGCTGACCCTGAAACCATTTCTCAAGGCCCCAAGGGATTGAAGGCCTCTACTGCCAAGAATCCACTTCCTGCCGAAAGAGAGTCAAGATCCTTAGAAAGGTGGGGGAAAAAGGTATATACCTCGGCCACCCTAGCCATGAGGGCCTTAAATTCAGTTTCATATGCTTAAATATCAACAGTTCCTGTTATCACAATTAAGGAATAAAATGTCTCAACCTGAACAACCAGATTTGAAGGAGTTGCAGGATATGATGCATAGTGCAGAGCAAGTGGGTAAACACACCTTACAATGTGGCTATGATGCTCTAGAGGCCTCAAGTAGAGCGGCTGCTACAGGATCAGTCATTCGTAGACATGCCTGGCTTAGGGAACAAAACTTGCCTGATCATGTGAAAGCTAAACTTCTAGATGCTCCTTTACAAAAGGATGTGCTGTTTGGTACTAATGCTGAGGAGATATTACGGAAAATGGAAGAAAAAGCCAAATCTATGCAAACTGTCAAAGCTTTTTTTACAGGTCCAACCACCACGTTTTAGCAGAAATTGGCCCTCAAAAAACTGGTCCTTTCCAGCCACTGACAAGCCCCAAAGAGGTAGATACAGGCGCACAAGGGGCAGAGGGCAATCACAAGGATCATATAGAGGCCGACAATGGCAAACTCCAGCACCAAGAGGTGGCGAAGACAGTGCACAACAATACAGGAAACAAACCCAATGACTCCCTCATTTCCATGCCAAGCAGGTCTCAGCTGGCAGCACCTTTGGGAGGAAAGCTAGCATTATTTGCAAGAAATTGGCATATTGTCACAACAGACAAATGGATCCTGGACATTATAAACAGAGGCTACAAATTTCAATTCCACACTCTTCCAAAAATGAGAGGCATGCCAAACCTGCCACACAATCAAAGGGCAGAGGCACAACTACAAATTTCAAAGCTCATAAGCATGAGAGCTATACAAGAGGTACCTACTCACGAACAAGGTCAAGGTTTTTATTCAAGACTTTTTCTGGTACCAAGGAAAGGAAGCGACTGGAGACCCATTTTGGACTTATCCATCCTAAACACATTTTTACTCGCACCAAAATTCAAGATGCTCACATTACAGCAGCTTCTTCCCATGCTGGGCAAGGAGTTTTGGCTGGTAACATTGGACCTCAAGGAGGCATACCTGCATGTCCCAATCAGACAAAGCTGCAGAAGATACCTCAGATTTCTTGCAGGTTCAATCCACTATCAATTCTCTGCATTGCCCTTTGGCTTATCTACTGCACCCAGAGTATTCACAAAGTGCCTGGCATCAGTGATTGCCTACTGCAGACTTCAAGGGATACAAATTTACCCTTATTTGGACGACTGCCTGATCCAAGCGGACAGCAAGCACATACTTCTGGAACATCTGGCTTATGTAACATGGTTACTGCAATCTCTAGGATACACAATCAACAAAGAGAAATCCAGGCTAACACCATCTCAGAAAATAATTTTCCTGGGTGCCAACTTGGACACAAACACCCAGATGGCCTATCTTACGCCAGAAAAACAGGGGCAACTAACGCAATACTTCAAAATACTAGCAAAATGTACCAGGCTTACTGCAAGGAAAATCCTGCAGGCTCTGGGCTTCATGGCATCTTGCATTCTTTTAATCCCATGTGCAAAGCTGCATATGAGGAAACTTCAATGGTACCTAAAAAAACCTATGGTCTCAACACAGTCACAGTTTGGAAACAATAATACCAATAATTCCATGTTTGCAAAAGGAATTTCTATGGTGGGCCCAAGCATGTCAAGCAAATACAGGCCTCCCATTCTGCAAGCCTCAAGCAAATCAAGTCATCACAACAGACGCCTCAGATTACGCCTGGGGGGCACACATGACGGACAGGTGCATTCAGGGCAAATGGTCCCAAAAGGAAAAGCACCTTCACATCAATCAAAAAGAAATGCTAGCAGTAATAAATGCAATTACAGCTTTCAAGGACCTCCTGCATCCAGGACAATTACTGATAAGAACAGACAACACCACAGTAATGTGGTACATAAACAAACAAGGAGGAACACATTCATACCCCTTGTGCAGACTAGCCATGACTCTTTGGAACTTGGCTCTGGAATGGCAAATCGAACTTCAAGCACAGTACTTGCCAGGATTGGAAAACACATTGGCAGACAATCTAAGCAGAAATGTGACAGATCCACACGAATGGAAGTTGCATCCTCAGGTGTTTACAGAGATAATCCAAGCGTGGGGAAGGCCAGACATAGATCTTTTTGCCTCCCACAGGAATCATCAATTGGAAAAGTTTTGTTCAAGGACCTTTCATCCAAAGGCCTGGAGAGTGGACGCCCTTTCATTCAGTTGGACAGCATGGGCAGTTTACGCATTCCCACCTCTGCCTCTCCTGCCCAAGGTGCTTTTGAAGGCAAGAGCAGACAGACCGAAGATGATACTGATTGCTCCAGATTGGCCAAGGCAACACTGGTACCCGCTCCTGAGGAGCCTAACACATACTCCTCCCTGGTCCCTGCCTCTAATGCCTCTTCTGCTGACTCAGCACAGCTACAAAACTCTTCACAGTCAGCTGAAAACACTCAATCTCGCAGCATGGAAAATTCCTTAACACCACAACAGACCCTACTCTCCGAGGAGGTGCAGGATGTCATTTTGGAGGCCAGAAGGCCATCTACTAGAAAAGCTTACTCCGCACAATGGAAGCGGTTTTGCTCTTGGAATGAGAAAAAAGGCCAGGACCCTAGAAAACTGAACTTGCCTCAGGTATTACAGTATCTAGCTGAGCTGCTGAACAGTGGACTTTCATTTTCATCCATAAAAATCCATGCCTCAGCCATTTCTGCAGAATTCAACACGGATCCTCCTTTATTTTCTCACCCACTCTTACGACAGTTCCTCAGAGGGGCTAAGAATATAAGACCACCAAGGAAACAACCAATACCAGCCTGGGATCTTAATTACATACTAGAAAAATTAACATTGCCTCCTTTTGAACCAGCTGCCTCAACAGATTTGCAATATTTGTCCTGGAAAACAGCCTTCCTTCTGGCTATCACTTCAGCTCGTAGGGTTTCGGAACTGCAGGCCCTCATGGCGGTGCAGCCATTTCTCATCTTCCATCAGGACAGGGTTTCCCTTCGTACCAACCCATCATTTATGCCTAAAGTGGTATCCAGGGTAGCTTTAAATCAAGCCATACACCTACCTACCTTTTACCCCAAACCTCAAAACAAAGGGGAAAGGCTGCTACACTCTTTAGACATCCATAGGCAGCTACGTTATTATTTGGACAGAACAAAGCCCTTCAGGAAATCAGAACAACTCTTTGTGTCCTATGCTGTAGGGGCTCAAGGGAAGCCATTTACCAAGCAGACCATTTCAAAGTGGATAGGCCACTGCATACGGTTTTGTTATTCCTATCATGGGAAATCTGTTCCTACAGGCATCAGATCACACTCCACCAGGGCCACAGCTACCTCTACAGCCTTCCTCAGAGGAGTTCCTACCAAAGATATTTTGGAGGCAGCCACTTGGAGTTCTGTACATACCTTCACAAAACACTACCACCTGCCTTTATATTCCAAAACTAGAGCAGGCTTTGCCACTGCTGTGTTGCAGGGCATTCTGGCTCAACCCAGTTCCTCCTAGTACCTACCACCCTGTGCGCAGCTTTGGGACTCTACCCATCTGTGATTACTGCAGCTGTATGCACGATGAACATAGTACAGTTTTGTACCTACCATAAATGTAGATGTTCGAGTGCTAATACAGCTGCAGTACAGGTTTCCCTCCCTCCTTCCCCACTTGGTAAAGGCATGGGGCCTAACCCCCTCTTCATACAACCTGACTGGGTTATCCTTCTATGGTTTATTTGCTTGCAGCTTCTGATTTTGGATTATATTGCATTGCATGTATATACATATAAACATAATTTGTGTATTGCCTTCCTTCTGGGGCACCTGACATCTGGGGCAAGAAAGACTGAAGAACATGGCGTCGGCTGTGTCTTTTATACTCCGGCCTCGCTGACGTCAGGAGAAAAAGCGACAACAACCGACGCCGGACCTAGACTTTGGAATTCGGCCGACCGAGGACCCGCCTGACGGCAGAGAACCCATCTGTGATTACTGCAGCTGTATTAGCACTCTAACATCTACATTTATGGTAGGTACAAAACTGTACTTTACGGCTCACCTAAGACGTGTAGGATTCCAGGGGTTTCCTTATCTGGACGACTGGCTCCTCACTGCTACCACCAGACAACAACCTTTAGAGGCACGAGATTACACCATCACATCCTGTGCTCAACTAGGCATCACAATAAACTTCGAAAAATCTGCTTTGTTGCCCTGTCAGTCTGTTACATACATAGGAGCAGAGCTAGGCACAAGAAAAATGATTGTAAAACTGCCTCAGGAAAGTGTTTCCATTATTTGACAACAGGTGTCATTTCTCCTGAGGAGCAAAAGAATTCAAGTCAAATATGTTCTTCAAGCTCTAGGGTCCATGGCAGCTGCCATTCTTCTAGTTCCCTTAGCACACTTTCACATGAGAATCCCTCAGTGGCTTCTTTTCACACAATGGGTCCTTCAAGAAATTACCCATGTCTCACATGATGCTAATTACGGAATCTTGCAAAAGACACCTTTCCTGGTGGATGGTCTCCCCACTAGTGACTCAGGTCAGACCTTTCATGGAATCCCATCTGGTTGCCACAGTGACCATGGACGCTTTCCTGATAGGGTGGCGGGGGGACATTATCTAGGGAAGACAGTCCAAGGCACTTGGCAACCTCACGAGTACCACTTGCACATCAACATCCTGGAGAAGAGAGCTCTGCTCCTAGCGTTGCAAGCTCTTCAAGACTGTCCCTGCTGGGCTATTGCAATACAGACGGGCAATATGTCAGTGGTTTGGTACATCAAGAAACAGGGCGGAACCAGGTCTTACCCCTTATGCCGAGAGGCCCTCAGACTGTGGCAATGGGCGATTTCCTCCCATTTTCTGACAGCAACGCATGTCCCTGGGATATCCAACGTAATAGCGGACAGGCTCAGCAGGGCTATCCTCATGCCTCAGAGTGGTCTCTGAAACAGGAAATTGTGGCTCTTATTTTCCGCAAATGGGGCCAGCCTTGCTGCGACCTCTTTGTCTCTCCCCTCAACAACAAATGCAGCAGCTACTTCTCCCTTGTTCCTCCTCCAGGTCAGACACCCAGGGATGCCATAGTCCATGATTGGCCTCAGGGACTCCTTTATGCATTTCCCCCCCTTCCCCCTAATTCCAAATATCCTTCAGAAAGCAAAATTGTTGGGTTGCAAGATGATCCTCCTTGCTCCCTATTGGCCTCAACAGATTTGGTTTCCGTTCCTTCACCCCCACCTTCTAGCCCAGCCTTGGATTCCGGACACAGTACCGGACCTCTTGATTCATCAGTCAGGCAGGTACACCAGTTCCTCCAATCTCTCAAGTTCAAAGCTTGGTTACTCCACTTCCAATCTTAGCCAGGCTCCCCAATATTTCCCCAGCAGTGCATGACATTATTGTTTCCTCCCATAAAGCAACTACAAAGAAGGTTTTTGCTAGAAAATGGAAAAGTTTCTCTTACTGGGCAGAATCCAGGAAGTTGGATCCTTTTATAGCTCCTGTACACGAGATTTTGGATTTCTTAGCAGAACTGTTTCAATCTGGTGCAGCTGCTGCTACCATCAGAGTACAACTAGCTGCCATTTCAAATTTTCCACATCATAGTTTCTAACTCCAGCATAATGTCTCACGAACTCTGTAAGGTCTTCGTGAAAGGTACATGTCTACTTAGACCCCCAGTGAAAGAGCCCCTTCCACCTTGGGATCTCAGTTTGGATGTTCATCGTGTTTCACTGTTGCAGTCATGACTGTAGGGTTCTCCCCTGCCGGCAGGCAGCCCTCGGTCGGCCAGAATCCCAAAGTCTGGGTCCGGCGTCGGCAGCTCAGCCACGCTCCCTGAAGTCAGAGTGCCAGGAGTACAAAGCTGGCAGCCGACGCCATGTTCTCCAGTCTTTCTTGTCGTGCGGTGATAGCAGTTCGCAAGTGCCGGTCAGCTGACTCCTGACAATTTTTTCTAAACGTACTTCAGTACTTCAGTCCGAAGACTTTCTTCTCCTACTCAAAGCTTAGTACCCCGTTGGGGAAACTTTTTTCTTGCTCCAGTCCGATGTCAGAAAAAGTTAATAATTGTATTTCATGTGGGAAGCAAATACCTCATAAGGATTTTCATTCTTACTGTATTCCTTGCTTAGGCCCTGACCACGATGTAGCTAGTTGTCGGTTTTGTGCTAGATTTAATCAACGTACTATTAAACGAAGGTACGATTTTGCATTTCATTACTTTGGTAGGCATTTTAATTACAAAATGTCGTCGGACACGCTTCCGGCTACCGGAGTTCACAAACGACGCAAGGATAAAGACAGGCCTCCGAGGTCCAAATCAGACGATATTGTACAAGCAGAGCCAGCTTCAGGTTTGGCAGTCAGTGAGGCGCTTTTGCAGCCCCTGTCGGCCATTTCGGAACCGATGGCCGAAACTGACTTCCACGAGGAGCCAACTAGGCCTTTGAATACTTCAGTTGCAGGACCTTTGGACAATGCTCCTTCGGATGGGTCCAGAGCTGCTGTGCAGGTACCGGCTTCCGAAGGGGTTTTCAGGCCTACTCAGCTTCTGATAAAGGCAAAGCCAAAGGCAAAGACTACAGCCCAGGCCTCTTCTGATCCGGGACCCAAGTCTCAGAAACAGCTACTTAAGATGGCGGAGGACATAATTACTATGATTAGGGGTTCATATCCCCCTCCAGATAAAAGGCCAAGGCAGGAATTGTATTATGACTCCTCTGATCAGGCTTCTGTTTCTTCAGTTTCTTCTTCTGACCAGGATTATTCTTTTCCTCCTTATGAGGATTCTGATGCTGAGGAATCCATTCCTTCAGCTTCTCCCCCTGAGGATTTTTCTTTTGGGGAAACTTTACATGAAATGAGGGAACATTTTCACTGGGAAGGACAAGAGTACTCGGAATCTAAGAAGAGACTTGGGGATTTTCTTCTTCTTCCCCAACATAAACCCCTGGCTATCCCTCCTATTTTGGATATTGTGGATGATGCTTTTTCGGAGGCTAACTTAATTCCTGACTCTTTTCCTCCAGCTCCTGTTAAGCCAGACAGATATTATAGGGTTCCTGATTCCCATCAGTTTTTATACAAGAATCCTACTGCTGATCCTGAAACCATTTCTCAGGGCCCTAAGGGGGTTAAGGCCGCTACTGCTAAAAACCCCATTCCCACTGAGAAGGATTCCAGATCATTAGAAAGATGGGGCAAAAAAGTGTACACTTCTGCAACTTTATCTATTAGGGCTTTAAACTGTCAATTTCATATGCTGAAATACCAGCAATTTCTTCTGTCTGTTTTGAAACAAAAGCTAACTTCCATTTCCGCTTGTGCAGATGATAAGGAATTGCATGACTTAACATGCCACTGAACAAGTAGGGAAGCATGGTTTACACTGTGGTTTTGATGCCTTGGAGGCTTCTTGCAGGGCTGCTGCCTCTGGCACAGTCATTAGAAGGCATGCTTGGTTAAAGGAACAAAACTTGCCAGATCAAGTAAAAGCTAAGTTATTGGATGCTCCTGTTCAACATAATGTTTTGTTTGGATCTAAGGCTGAAGAGGTGATAAAGAAGATGGAGGACAAGGCAAAATCCATGCAATCGGTTAAGGATTTCTTACAAGTACAGCCACCCAGATTTAGTAGGAATTGGCCTACTAAAAATTGGTCCTTTCCCAATTCAGACAGGCCTCAGTGGGGTAGATACAGACGCTCCCGAGGAAGGTCCCAAACGCAAGCCTCTTATAGACCAAGACAGTGGACTGCTTCCACCCCTAGGTGAGGAGAGGACAGGTCACAAGCTCATAGAAAACAGGCTCAATGACTCCCCCTGTTGGGCTGCAGGAACTTCTTGCCTGGAAGCCCATCTCGGAGGAAAACTTTCTCTTTTTCACCTAAATTGGACTCGTATAACCCAAGACAAGTGGGTTCTGGATGTGGTTTCAAGAGGTTACAAATTCCATTTTCATACCGTGCCAAGACCAAGCGGATGGCCGGATCTACCAAAACATCAATGGTTAGAGGCCTTAAACCAGGTGGAAGCCCTCTTGGCTATGAAAGCCATAGAACTGGTTCCACTTTCAGAAATGGGACAAGGTTTTTACTCAAGGCTCTTTCTAGTCCCCAGAAAACAAAATTCATGGAGACCCATTCTGGATCTGTCAGTCTTGAACACTTTTCTCGAGATACCAAAATTCAAGATGCTTACTCTACAGCAGCTACTTCCAATGCTGACCAAAAATGCATGGATGGTAACTTTGGATTTAAAGGAGGCTTATTTACACATTCCCATCAGGCAGGAGTGCAGAAAATACCTCAGGTTCAAGGCCGGATTGAGGCACTATCAATTCTCTGCACTGCCCTTTGGATTGTCTACTGCGCCCAGGGTCTTCACCAAATGCCTGGCTCCAGTAGTAGCTTATTGCAGACTCAAGGGAATTCAAATTTACCCTTATCTGGACGATTGTCTTATTCAGGCAGACAGCAAGGATGTCTTACTCCAGCATCTAGAATTTGTTCAAAAACTTCTCAAGTTCCTGGGGTTCACTGTAAACATAAAAAATTAAATTTTGACACCCTCACAACAGATAACTTTTCTGGGTGCTCTTCTAAACACAACAACCCAGATGGCATTTCTGACATACGAAAAACATTTACAGCTGGCTTCAACTTTCAAAACCTTGGCATCATTAACTCAGCTATCTGCAAGGAAATTTCCTGCAGGCTTTGGGTTACATGGCCTCCTGCATCCTTCTCGTACCATATGCAAGACTACATATGAGGAAAATACAGTGGTACCTAAAAAGTGTATGGTCTCAGCATTGCCACAGTTTAGACATACAGATCACTGTCCTGCCTTGTCTTCAAAAGGAATTCCTTTGGTGGTCCAAGGCATGTACTCAAAACAAAGGGAAGGCCTTCAGTCTGCCTCCAGCCAGTCAGATACTAACCACGGACGCCTCGGATTATGCATGGGGAGCCCATTTGCAGGGCAACTGTCTACAGGGCCTTTGGACAAAGGATCAGAAGCACCTGCATATCAATTTAAAGGAAATGTTAGCCGTTCAGAATGCTCTATTGGCCTTCAGGAATCTACTACAACCAGGACAACTACTGATACGGACAGACAACACCACAGTTATGTGGTACATAAACAAGCAAGGGGGATCACATTCCTATCCCCTTTGCAGACTAGCCATGAATCTATGGAACACAGCTCTAGCTTACAAACTGGACCTTCAAGCTCAGTTTATACCAGGGAAGCAAAACATCCTGGCAGACAGTCTGAGCAGGAACCTGTCAGAACCACACGAATGGATGCTGGACACCGTAATATTCAAGATGATTACAGCAGTCTGGGGATGTCCTCACATAGACCTCTTTGCATCCCACCTCAATCATCAACTACAGATTTTCTGCACAAGGACATTCCACGAACTAGCTTGGAAAGTGGATGCACTATCATTCAATTGGAGAAACCTCTCTGGGTATGCCTTCCCGCCTCTACCTCTTCTTCCACGGGTGTTATTAAAGATCAAACAGGACAAGCCCAAAATGATAATTTTACTGGTCTCAAATTGGCCTCGACAGTTTTGGTACCCAACTCTGAAAAACCTTTCTCTGGAGCCCCCTTGGGTTTTACCTCAGACTCCGAACCTTCTGTCCCAACACCAGGGTCAAGTTCTGCACTCCCATGTCAAAACTCTCAGCCTGGCTGCCTGGTTAATCCAGGGTCTATGATTCATTCTCTCCTACCCAAGCAGGTTATGGATGTTATTTTAGAAGCCAGACGTCCTAGCACTAGAAAATCTTATGCAGGAAAATGGAAAAGATTTTGCACCTGGATGCAGGCTCAGGATTCGGATCCTCTTATTCCTAACGTTCCTCTGATTTTACTTTATCTGACAGACCTCTTACATAAGGGTCTTTCTTTTTCTTCCATAAAGATACGTGCCTCTGCTATTTCTGCTCATTATAATACAGACCCTCCAATCTTTTCCCACCAGCTCATGAGACAGTTTCTCAGAGGAGCTAAGAGCTTAAGGCCCCCTAGATCTCCACCCATTCCTGGCTGGGATCTCAACTATGTTTTGGAAAAACTCACCTTTCCTCCTTTTGAGCCTGCTGCCACATCTGACATCAAGTTTTTATCTTGGAAGACAGCCATCCTGTTAGCTCTGACCTCTGCCAGGAGAGTTTCGGAGTTGCAAGCTCTCATGGCTGTGGAACCTTATATTATTTTTCACCAAGACAGAGTGTCTTTAAGGACTAATCCTACTTTCATGCCTAAGGTGGTTTCCAAAGTGGCATTAAATCAAACTATTCACCTGCCAACTTTTTTCCCCAGTCCTCAAAATAGGGGGGAAAGGATCTTGCATTCCTTGGATGTACACAGACAACTACGTTTTTACCTGGACAGAACCAAGGACATCAGGAAATCAGAGCAATTGTTTGTTTCTTATGCTTCAAGTTCCCAAGGTAAAGCCATTTCAAAACAGACCATTTCTAAATGGATTGCTCATGGAATCAGATTTTGTTATTCACACCATGGAAAGCAAATCCCAGGGAGTATAAGGACTCACTCTACCAAAGCTGCTGCCACTTCAGCTGCCTTCCTCAGGGGAGTTCCTACCAAAGACATTTTGGAAGCTGCAACTTGGAGTTCAGTGCATACTTTTTCTAAACACTACAATCTACCTCTCTACTCTAAGTCTAGGGCAGGCTTTGCTTCTGCAGTCTTGCAGGGCCTTTTAGCCGCCCCCTCTACTTTATGACCACCTCCCTTTTCTTCTGCTTTGGGATTCAACCCTACAGTCATGACTGCAACAGTGAAACACAATGAACATAGTACAGTTGTGTACACTTACCATAAATGTAGATGTTCGAGTGTCTTCACTGTTGCAGTCTGGGTTACGCTCCCTCCTGTCCCCTCTTATTTTTTCTTTTGTGTGGTTCCCTTCACCCTTTTTCTGAGGTGTATTTGCAAAGGGTATGTGATTTTACTCATTTTGGAACACCTGACATCTGGGGCAAGAAAAACTGGAGAACATGGCGTCGGCTGCCAGCTTTGTCCTCCTGGCGTTCTGACGTCAGGGAGCGTGGCTGAGCAGCTGACGCCGGACCCAGACTTTGGGATTCTGGCCGACCGAGGGCTGCCTGCCGGCAGGGGAGAACCCTACAGTCATGACTGCAACAGTGAAGACACTCTAACATCTACATTTATGGAAAGTGTACACAACTGTTCTTTCTGGCCTCCTTGATACTGCCACCCTTTGAACCAGAAGCATCATGTTCTTTGAAATTTCTCTCTTGGAAAACTCTCTTCCTAGTTGCTATTACTTCTGCCAGACTTGTTTCAGAACTTCATGCACCATGTCTTCGCCCACCATACCTAGTTTTTCACAGACAGATTATCTGAGAACTAACGCATCTTTTCTACCTAAAGTTTGTTCCAAACACAATTTGAATCAATCCATTGAACTTCCTGTCTTTTTCTCTAAGCATTCCCACAAGGCAGAATACAGATTACACCAATTGGATGTGCATAGACAACTGCATTTCTATCTCCATAGAACTAGAGAGATGAGAAAATCAGATCAGTTCATTTCATTTGCGAACAACAAACAAGGCCTTCCAGTTTCTAAAGTAACCTTGTCAAAATGGTTATCAGACACCATTGCCCATACCTACCATTTGCGACAAAAATATCTTCCAGCAAAATCCAAAGGTCATTCAACCAGGTCAGTAGCTACTTCCATAGCGTTTCAATCTAGATTGCGTATAGATTCAATTTGTGCAGCAGCTACTTGGGCAGATCCTCATACATTTATTTCTCATTACAAAGTAGATGTTGTCTCCTGGGGCAGGGCTTCCTTTGGTTCCACGGTTTTGAAGAGTCTGTTCCAATGAGCCACCCAGGATTGTAGTGCTAGGGACGCTGTCCCATCCAGCAAGAACAAAGGTGAGATTGGACAACTTAACATGAAGTTATGTACCTACCATAACATTCCATGTTAGTTGTCCTTCATCTCGCCTTCCTTCTTGCGTCCCTCCCTCCTTCACCCTTCCTCGAGGATTGAGAGGAGGTTTTTCAATGGTTTCACTGGCTAGCTTGTTGTGTTATTAGTAGCTTCCCAAGTAAACCATGACAATTTACTGTATATCCAGGTTTAATAATAATGGATTATCTTCTATGATTGTCTAGTGTGAGCTATCTCAAACAAGATCTGGGTAGCTGACGCTGGGCATTCTGGGATAAGGGGTAGCCTCGAGCCATTAAAGAGCTCTCGAGCTATAGCAAGTGGCTGAGTCGAGTCAAGGATCGGTTCTGAACCCATCCAGCAAGAAGGATGGTGAGATGGGCAACTAGCATGAAACGTTATGGTAGGTACATAACTTCTTTTTCCTATCATACCTTGTCTAAGGGCAGAGTTCCTTTGGTGGGCAGAAGCAAGCAACCACAACAAGGTACTGCCTTTCACTCACCCCCTCGCTGCCCAAACCCTGACAACAGATGCATCAGACTATGTATGGGGGGCTGACATGGCAGGCAAATGCATTCAAAGCAAATGGAGCCCAGGACAAATTCTCCTGCATATCAATCAAAAAGAGATGCTAGCTGTACAGAATCCTCTGACAGCCTTCAAATACGTAATCCTTCCAGGACAGCTCCTGATAAAGACAGACAACACCACAATTATGTGGTACATAAACAAGCAGGGGGGAACCCATTCTTACCCACCTCTTTTCTCACCCTCTCATCAAACAGTTCCAGAGAGGGGCTAACAATTTAAGGCCCCCTAGGAGAGCTCCCACCCCTGCCTGGGACCTTAACTTTGTACTGGAAAAGCTCACGCTTCCCCCTTTTGAACCTGCTGCTTCAGCACTGTTAAAATTCCTCTCTTGGAAAACAGCCTTGCTTCTAGCCATTACTTCAGCAAGAAGTGTGTCCGAGTTACAGGCAGTAATGGCTGTGGAGCCCTTCATTATTTTCCATGCTGACAGGATTTCCCTCAGGACCAACCCGTCTTTTATGCCTAAGGTGGTATCCAGTGTGGCTCTAAACCAATCCATACATTTGCCAACCTTCTTCCATAATCCTCAGAATAAAGGGGAAAGGATCCTGCACTCCTTGGACGTGCACAGACAGCTCAGGTTCTACCTTGACAAGACTAAACCTGTCAGAAAATCTGACCACTTGCTACAGGGGCAGAAGGCAAGGCCATTTCAAAACAAACCATTTCCAAGTGGATAGCACACTGCATTCATTTCTGCTACAAGCACCATGGAAAACCTACCCTACAGGGGATCCGAACACATTCCACTAGGGCTACTTCCACCTCTACAGCATTTCTCAGGGGAAGTTCCTGTAAGGAACATCCTGGAAGCTGCAACCTGGAGTTCTGTACACGCCTTCACCAAGCATTACCACTTACCTATGTTTTCTAAATCTAGAGCTGGATTTGCTACAGCAGTCTTACAAGGCCTGCTAGCCAGCCCCAACACTTCCTGACTGCCTTCACCCTTCCTCAGCTTTGGGAATCTACCCAAGTGTGATGACTGCAACAGTGAAACAGAAGAACATAGTACAATTGTGTACACTTACCATAAATGTAGATGTTCGAGTGTATTCACTGTTGCAGTCCTGGTTTCTCTCCCTCCAGCCCCCTGGTATTCTCTATCCTTTCTACCTATGCTCTTTATGGCAAATTTTTTTTGGCACTGGTATTTACTTTTCACTGGGGGTGTTCCACACCATATAATAGCTTCCTATTTTGGGGGTTCCTGACATTTAGGGCAAGAAAACTGATGTAATTGCATCGGCTGTATGTTTTATACCCCTGACGTCATGGAAGAGGCAACAGCATCCGATGCAGAAATCCCAAGACTCTGGTATTCAGGCCGACCGAGGGCTACCTGCAAGCAGATAACCCAAGTGTGATGACTGCAACAGTGAATACACTCTAACATCTACATTTATGGTAAGTGTACACAACTGTAATTTCTACACCACCACCACAAACTAAACAAAGTCCAGGGAGAGTGGTCTCTACTCGAGCAAAGGGACCATGTCAATATCAGTGATGAGAACCCTTTACCTAGCATTAAAAATCTTCCAACAAATCCTCCTATCAGGCACCTTGAAAGTAGTCACAGACAATATGACTGTCTTCTGGTACATAAACAAGTGGGGAAGGGGGCAAGGTCTTAACCCTCTTTGGAGCCTGGCCATACAGATTTGGTCCCTAACATCAACACTCGATATCCGCCTGCAAGCAGTGTACATTTCCTCAGCAGAGAATGCAATGGCAGATACTCTGCACCCTCTCATGAATGGATGCTTCACAGAGAGGTGTTCCTGTATCTTGTACACAAGTGGGGTATTCCTCAGGCAGATCTGTTTGCCTCTTCCCAGAACAGGCAGATGTCTCTGTTTTGTACAGGGGATCTACATCCCCAGGCTTGGAAAGTGGACGCCTTCTCTTTCTCTTGGACGGGGATGCATCTTTATGCCTTCCCACTTCGCACTGATACAGACAGTCCTTCTGAAGATCCAGAGGGACAAACCAAAAATCCTGCTGGTGACTCCCTTTTGGCCAAGACAGCATTGGTTTCCCCTTCAACTTTTAGCCAAGGGCAATCACAACAGGTTACCCCACAGTTTTGACCTACTCATACAAGACAGGGGGTCCCTAATACACCCTCAGGTGATCAATCTCAGACTCACTTTATGGGTGATAGGGTTCTGATCCCCTTCAGAAACCTATACTCTGAGGGCGTACTCATTGTCCTCCAGGAGGCCAGGAAACCTAGTACCAAGAGAAATTATGTGGCAAAATTGAAAAGTTTCTCCAGTTGGTGTCAAAAGAAAAAACAGAATCCTTTACTAATTCCTGTATCTATGGTACTTTCTTACTTGTGTGAGCTTCTACATTCAGGACTGATGTACTCTTCTGTTAAGGTCCACTTGTCTGCCATTTCTGCTAGTCTTCCTTTGGTACCTCCTTTGGCATCCAGGTTAGAGGTTAAGCTCTTTTTTTGAAAGGGGTCCTTTACATCAGACCCCCTTGTATGCCAATTCCTTCTACATGGGACTTAATTTTGTCGTTGAAAAACTCACCTTGCCTCCATTTGAGCCAGCTCATTCAGCATCACTAAAGCTATGCACCTGGAAAATAGTATTGCTGGTGGCCCTCACATCCACCTGGAGGGTATCAGAAATTCAAGCCCTGATGGCCATCCCTCCTTACCTAGCCTTCCATAAAGACAGGGTCTTTCTCAGGACTAACCCTTCCTTCATGCCTAAGGTGGTTAATGAGCTATCTTTGAATCAGACCATTAACCTTCCTGTTTTCTTCCCTCAACCTCAAAATTCCTCTGAAAGAGCTCTACATTTCTTAGATGTCCATAGACAACTTGGGTATTACTTGGTCAAAACCAAAAGCCATTAGAATGTCTGACCATCCGTTTGTCTTCTGTCACCCACAGGCCTTGGGGGGGGGATGCATTCTCAAAACAGACTATACCTTCATGGATTTCAAAGGTTATCTCTGCATGTTACTGCCTTCATGGGAAAGTTCTAACTGAAAATGTGACAGCTCATTCTACCAGGACAGCTATTTCTTCAGTGGCCTTCAGGGGGGTGACTTCTCTTCTGTTAGAAGCGACTGCCTGGTCATCGGTCCATACTTTTACCAGGCATTATAAACTGGATTTGCTTACTTTATCCTACATGGTCTCATAGGCCAGGGACCTCATCTTTCCTCCCAGACTCATACCTAAAAGCTTTGGTACTCTCCCTACAGTTGTGAATACTGCAACATGAGACTAGAAGGGCATAGAATAGTTGTATAAGAACTTACCATAATCTCCCCAATGTATGCAGCAGTCCATTCTGGAGTGGGTACGTGCAGACGTCACTTTTATAGCCAACATCTGTTTATGGCTCTGACATCAAATGTCATATCTACCCCTGCTCCTAAGACTTTGATATACTGGCCGGTGTCTGGTGCTGCAGGCAGCAGCCTCCCTACAGTTATGAATACTGCAACATGGAAGAGAAGGACATCCAAGGTTATAGTAAGTTCTTACACACTATTCTTTCTAGGCATGTTCCTCTTGCTAAATTTACTTGTGCTTCTTCTTCCCAGAAACCTTCTTTACAAGACTGGCCTGATTCCATTTAACTATTTTCTTCCCCTCCTTTCGGCCAGATTCCTTTTGTCCCTCTGCCTATCCCAGTCCCTTCCAAATTGGCTACAAATCACCTCAGATTCTTAGTTGTCTGTCCAGTATCTGTTGGATATTTCATGGTTTGGAAGTTCTTTCCTCCCTTTTCAGGCATCCCTCAACCTCTGGAACAGCTTTCTCATTTCCCATGGGTTCTTCAGTCTCTCTTGGATCAGGGCACCATTGAAGCCGTGCTTCCTCCCCAGGTGGGAAGGGTTTTTTCTTTTCTAGAATGTTTTTGGTCCGACAAAAGAAGGGCACATGGAGGCAAATTTTGGATCTTTCCTGCTCAATACTTTTCTCAGGATTTCTTCCTTTCAGATGTTATCCCTTCAGACATTGTTTCCTATCCTTCTTCCTCAGGCCTTTCTGGTGTTTTTGGATCTCAAGGATGCATACATTCACATTCACATCCCCATCTTTCCTCTTTTCAGGAAATTATTTCTCTGCCTCTTCCTTGCATTTTCAGTTCTCTGTTTTGCCATTTGGCCTCTCTACTGTCCCAAGGAAAGTCACCAAATGCATCGCTCTAGTCATTGCTTTTCGTAGGCTTTGAGGTGTCTAGATTTTTCCCTGTCTTGATGATCGGCTTATTCAAGCTCCTTCTCCCAGCAGTCTGCTTCAGGATCTCCAGTTTATTATTTTCCTTTTATACTGTCTAGGGTTCAACATAAACTTCTAAAAATATGTTCTGATGCATTCCCAGAATCCTGTTTTCCTTGTATGTAGGCTTAAGACTGTTCCTATGTTGGCATCTCTTCCTGCCCCCTAGGTTCCGTCTCTAATAACCTTTTTCCATTCCCTTCTTCCTCTGTCTGTCATGGTCAGCATACTTGTAAGAGTCCTGGGTTCGTGGTTTCTTCCATTCCCATGCTCCCTCTCGCAAGGCTCCATAATTCAGTTTTATCTCAAATAAGGTTGGCTTCAACAATGTCACCCACTGAAGTTTCCGGTTCCTTTTCTTCCTTGTCTCAAGCTTGAGCTTCAGTGGTGACTTAACTCTCTCTCATTCTAGGGCTACCTTTTCAAGCTCCAGTTCCAACTCAGTAGCTTTTTACGGATGCTTCAGACAATAGATGGGTGCCTCTTGTGGGCCTTTAAAGGTCCAGGGTCTCTGGTCTGCTCATCAGAGGTCAGACCATCTCAACATAAAAGATGAGGGCTCTGCTTCTGGTTGTGCAAGTTTTTCATTTCCTCTTTCATCCTATTCCACTCAGTTTTCACAGACAATACCACAGTGATGTGGTATGTTGGGGGCACGAGTTCCTTTTTTCTTTGCAGACTAGCTCTTCAGGCCTGGGATCTAGCTGTCCAGTATAAAGATATCAAGTGACCCTTCAGATCAGTTTACATTCTCTCAGATAGCAGTGTAGTGGCAGACTCCTTCAGTAGGTCCAAAACACAAGCTCACGAATGGATGCTTCACAGAGCTGTGTTACTGGACATCGTCCTTCAGTGGGGTATTCCTTGGGTAGAACTTTTTGCCTCTCCTCTGAACAGACACTTCCTCTGTTCGAGTCCCAAATCCTCTGACTTTGAAAGTGGATGCCATGTCTTTTCCTTGGAAGGGGATCTTTCTCTGCTGTTTCCCAACCCTTCCCCTATTATCTCAGGTTCTGCACAAGATCAGGGGGGACTCTCCCAAAATCTTGCAGGTGACTCCGTTTTGGCCCAGACAGTATTGAGTCCCCTTCCCTCTCACATGGTTGGGAGCAATTACCACAAGTTACGTCATGAGGTGGATGATTTTACACAAGGCAAGGAATTTGTTGTCCATCCTCATAGGTTCATAGGTTAGTACTAAGCTAACTGCCCTTGCGAGCCATTTTAAGTCTAGCCAGTTATCCCTTGTGAGATTCAAACCCTGCACCTTGTGTTTGTAAGGCAAACACCTTAACCATTAGGCCACCCTCCCATCACTTGTCCATTCTTCAACTGGCACTGTGGGTGATAGGTTTAAACCCCTTTTAGGCACCTATTTTCTGAGGACATGCTGTGGGTTCTACAATAGGAGGCCAGGAAACCCGCTATCAGAAAATCCTACATGTCCAAATGGCAAAGGTTTTCTGTTACCTCACAGACTGGACCTACTTGCACAAGACGGGTTGTTTAATACTCCCATCTTGAAACACCTTCATCTAGCTACCTGAATAATAGAATTTTAATACCTTTAGGCACCTGCTTTCTGAGAATGTGCAGCAGGTATTAATGTAAGCAAATAACTTGCTACTAGGAAATCATGTATTACAAAAATGGAAAATATTTTGTAGTTGGTGCCAAGCCAAAGAACCCCGGACCCTATTAAGATTAGCATTTCTCTGGTGCTATATTTGTGTGTTTATTATTATCCCATGGCTTTTCTTACTCTTTTCCTAAGGTTCATTTGTCGTCCATTTCAGCATGTCTGCCCAGGGATCCTCCCCTTTCAATGTATTCCCATATTAAAATGTTTTTCAAAGGGATGCAGCGTACCCATTCACCTAGAAGACAAGTGACCCCTCCTTGGGTTCCTAACTTTGTGGTAGAAGCTTTGCTTCATTTGACCCAGTGCATCAGGCCAATTTGAAATTCATAACGTAGGAAACAGTTCCTGTTGATTGTTTTGACTTCTCTGATATGTCTCAGTTGCAAGCTGTTGTGGTGGGTCAGCATTATTTCATTTTCCACAAAGAGAGGGTTTTCATTAACAACTAATCCTTCTTTTATACCTGAAATGGTATCTGTTTACTTTGAGCCAAGCTCCCAGTCATCTTTCCAGAGCCTAAAAACAAAGGAGAGGATTCTTCATACTCTGGATGTCATTTCAAATATCATGACATACAGTGGATATAAAAAATTTACACACACCTGTTAAAATGCCAGGTTTTTGTGATATAAAAAAATGAAACCACAATAAATCATTTCAAAACTTTTCCCGCCTTTAATATGACCTATAACCTGTACAATTCAATTAAAAAACAAATCTGTTGTGGGAAGAAAAATAAAAAAACGTACAATAAGCTGGTTGCATAAGTGTGCACACCCTTAAACTAATACTTTGTGGAAGCACCTTTTGAGTTAATTACAGCATTCAGTCTTTTGGGTATACACCTGCCATCAATTAAAGATGCTCTAATTAACTCCAAATAAAGTTCAGCTGTCCTAGTAGGATTTTCCTGACATTTACTCAGTTGCCTGCTACAGCAAAAGCCATCGTTCGCATAAAGCTTACAAAGCATCATAGGGATCTCATTGTTGAAAGGTATCAGTCAGGAGAAGGGTACAAAAAAATTTCCACAGCATTGGATATACCATGGAACACAGTGAAGACAGTCATCAAAACGTGGAGAAAGTATGGGTCAACAGTGACGTAAAGAACTGGACGTCCCTCCTAAATTGATGAAAAGACGAGACAAAAACTGGTCAGGGAGGCTGCCAAGAGACCTACAGCAACACTGAAGGAGCTGCAGGAATTTCTGGCAAGTACTGGTTGTGTACTACATGTGACAGTTTCCCATATTCTCCATATGTCTGGGCTATGGAGTAGGGTTGCAAGACGGAAGCCTTTTCTTACACAGAAAAACATCCAGGCCCGGCTAAAATTTGCAAAACAATACATCAAGTCTCCCAAAAAGCATGTGGGAAAATGTGTTATGGTCTGATGATTCCAAGGTTGAACTTTTTGGCCACAATTCCAAAAGGTACGTTTGGAGCAAAAACAACAGCATCACCAAAAGAACACCATCCCCACTGTGAAGCATGGTGGTGGCAGTATGCTTTGGGGTTCCTTTTCTTCAGCTGGAACTGGAGCTTTAGTCAAGGTGGAGGGAATTATGAACAGTTCCAAATGCCAGTCACTTTTGGTCAAAACCTTTAGGCATCTGCTAGAAAGATGAAGAGGAATTTCACCTTTCATCATGACAGTGATCCCAAGCATAAATCCAGATCAACAAAATAATGGCTTCACCAGAAGAAAATTAAAGCTTTGGAATGGCCCAGCCAGAGCCCAGACCTAAATACAATAGAAAGTCTGTGGGGTGAGCTGAAGAGGGCAGTGCACAAGAGATGCCCTCTCAATCTGACAGATTTGGAGTGCTTTTGCATGGAAGAGTGGGCAAATATTGCCAAGTCAGGATATTCCATACTGATAGACTTCTACCCAAGAAGACTGAATGCTGAAGCATCTTTTGATTTAATTGCAGCAAAGTATTAGTTTAAGGGTGTGCACACTTATGCCACCAGCTTATTTTACGTTTACTTTTTATATTTTTTCCCCTAGCAGATTTGTTTTTCAATTGAATTGTACAGGTTATAGGTCACATTAAAGGTGGGAAAAGTTTTATATGATGAAATGAAGTTGTTGGAGTGTGGCAATAACAATCTCTTCTGTCTGCTTTCTGATGGCAACGCGTATTCAGAGGAGGTCCAGTGTGCTGGCAGACGTACTGAGCAGGTCCATCTTACTTCCTTATGAGTGGTGTCTCAATCTAGGATATTTGCCAATGGGGCCAACAGTGCTGCGACCTTTTCGCTTCCCCCTTCAATTCCAAGTGCAGCAGGTACTTTCCTCTGATCTCGTCAGAGGAGTCAACAAGAGAGAGACTAATTTGCTGTTGATCCTTGGGTCTCTTTTATACCTTTCCTCTCACTTCTCTCATTCCCAAGTTTCTTCAGAGAGCATTTCAGCAGAAGAACAAAGTAATTCTCATTGTCCTATTCTGGCCTCAACAAGTGTGGATGTTCTTAGAGTTTCACTATTGCAGTCATCACATTTGGGTTATCTGCCTGCAGGTAGCCCTCAGTCGGCCTGAATACCAGTGTCTTGGGATTTCTGCTTCGGATGCTGTCGCTTCTTCCATGACGTCAGGTTGTCAGAGGTATAAAACATGAAGCTGATGCCATTACATTTTCTTGCCATGCGGTGCCCGAAGCAGAAGCAGTTTGCAAGTGCCGGTCGGCCGCCTCCTGAAATTTTCATCTTCCAAGTTTCAGACCTGAAGTCTTTTAAAAGATAAGTACCCAGTTGGGGATCCTTTTTTCTTGCTTTAATTGATGTCCGAAAAAAATAATTGTCTTGCCTGTGGAAAGCAAATACCTCAGAGATTTTCATTCGTACTGCGTCACCTGTTTAGGCCCAGACCATGACGTCCCTTGCTGTCGGTTTTGTGCCTTGTTCAACACCCGTACTATTGGTCATCAGGCTATTTTTGTCATTGAATTATTTCGCTCTATCTCTGTATTCCGAAATGGCTTCGATAAGCCATCTGACTACCGATCCTCCGAAAAAAACGTAAGGATAAAGGGAGAGACAGACCGCATAGGTCCAAAACTGCCGATGATGCTACCGTTAAGCTAGTCACCAGTCCCCCGGTACTCAGGCACTTTCGTAGCCCCTGATACCCACTTCTGCAAATTCGCAGGCCTCTACCGAGACCCATTCGGAGTCCGGTATGCCGCGAAATGCTTCTTCGACTATGGAACCTGCAGATGTGTCTACCTTGGATGGGTCCGGAGCCGCTGTGCAGGCACTGGCTTCTGAGGGTGTATTCAGGCCTTCTGATTTTCATATTAAACCAACGACTTTGTTTCAAACCAAAAATACCAAATTTTCTCAGTCCTAGAGTTTACACTACGCCTAGGAAACAGACAACCATAGCGCATTCTCAGGCCCACATGCCACAAAAACAAATGCTTAGAATGGCTGAAGACCTTATTACTTTAATTAGGGGAAGTCTGCCTTCCCCCTCAAAAAGACCAAGAACTGATTTTCTTTCTGATTCTTTGATCAGGAGTCTGATAACTCTAACCCTTATGATTACCAGGGCGCATACCCTTATCTACCTATGAGGATTCTGATGCAGAGGATTCCATTTCCTCTGCTTCCCCACTAGAAGATTTTTCTTTTGGTGAAACCCTGCATACCTTTAGAGAGCATTTCCGCTGAGAGAGCCAGGACTACTATGTCCAAAAAGAGACTCGGGGAATTTTTAAACTTGCCTCAGCACAGGCCTCTAGCTATCCCTCCTGTACTGGAAATTGTAGATGTCTTCTTGGAATCCAGCCCTGATACTTTGCCTCCAGCTGTCAGGAAACCGGACAGGTACTATAGAGTACCTGACTCCCACAAATTCCTCTTCAAGAATCCTGCTGCAGATCCAGAGACCATTTCCCAGGGACCTAAAGGCATTAAGGCTACAACAGCCAAAAATCCTACCCCTTCGGACAGGGATTCTAGGGCTTTAGACAGATGGGGTAAGAAGGTATACACCTCTGCTACTCTTGCCATCAGGGCTTTAAATTGCCAGTTTCATATGTTAAAGTATCAGCAACATATTATGGAACTAAACAGAAAATGTTGATTCCTGATTGTGCAAAACATAAAGATTTACAAGAGTTAATGCATTCTGCTAACCAAGTTGGTAAACATACTTTGCAATGTGGTTTTGATGCCTTAGAATCATCTTGCAGGGCTGCTGTCACTGGGTCTGTTAGAAGGCATGCTTGGCTTAAGGAACAAACCTTGCCAGACTATGTCAAAGTAAAATTACTAGATGCAGCATTAAACCAAGAGCGTTTATATGGTAAAGCAGAAGTCCTCAAAAGGATGGAGGAAAAAGCTAAATCTATGCAAACTGTTAAAGATTTCTTACAAGTATAGCCGCCTAGATTCAGTAGACATTGGCCTTCTAAAAACTGGTCTTTTCCAGTCCCTCCCGACCTTCAGTCCAAACCCAGGGGCAGCAGACCACCAAGACTACAATCTCAGGGTATGCACAGATCTAAGCAATGGAGTGCTCCCACGTCCAAAACAGGGAGTAGTAAATCGCCATCCTATGGTAAAGTCTCACAATGACCTATCTTTAACACTTCCAAGCCTTGTCCAAGTACTTGCACCTTTAGAAGGGAAACTTGCCCTTCATGCCAAAAACTGGGAGTACCTTACCCAAGACAGATTGGTCTTAAACATGGTTTCCCAGGGATACAGATTCCACTTCCACTCAGTCCCAACCCCAAGCAGATGGCCAGACCTCCCCCCAAACCAGTGGGCAGAAGCCCAAAACCAAGTACTTTCTCTTCTCAGTATCAAGGCTATTCAACCTGTCCCAGCAGAACAAAGGGGACAAGGCTTTTATTCCAGACTGTTTCTGGTACCCTGAAAAGAAAACTCTTGGCGTCCTATCCTGGATCTGTCTATTCTCAACACCTTTCTGGTGGTTCCAAAATTCAAGATGCTTACTCTCCAACAGCTGCTTCCTATGCTATTCAAGGACTCCTGGCTAGCAACCCTAGACTTAAGAGGCTTATCTGCACATCCCATAAGGGAATCTTGCAGGAAATACCTACATTTCAGAGCAGGCTCTATCCACTATCAGTTCTCTGCACTTCCCTTTGGCTTATCTACTGTGCCCAGGGTATTCACAAAATGCCTAGTTCCAGCCATTGCATATTGCAGGCAGAGAAGAATTCAAATTTACCCATACTTGGACGATTGCCTGATTCAAGCGGACAGTCGGGAATTGCTACTACAGCACCTGACATTTGTAAAGGGACTTCTAACTTTACTGGGGTACACCATCAACGAAAAGAAATCACATCTGGTACCCAGCCAACAGACTGTATTCCTGGGAGCAAGCTTGAACACAGCTTCCCAGGTGGCATTCCTCACTCCAGAAAAACAAATTTATTTGACAAACTACTTCAATCTACTGGCCACAAAAAGCAAGCTATCTGCAAGAAAAAAATGCTGTAAGCCCTAGGGTTCATGGCTTCTTGCATTCTACTAATTCCATGTGCAAGACTGCATATGTGGAAATTTCAATGGTACTTAAGTCTCTGGTGTCAACATTCTCAGGACCTGGAAACAATGATTCCTATCATTCCTTTCCTAAGGACAGAGTTCCTTTGGTGGGCATAGGCCTGCTACCACAACAAGGGACTCCCTTTCACTCAACCCCCTGCCGCCCAAACCCTAACAGATGCATCAGACTACGCATGGGGGCTCACATGGTAGGACATTGCATTCAAGGCAGTTAGAGCCCAAAACAAATGCACCTGCATATCAATAAAAAAGAAATTTAGCTGTACAGAATGCTCCGACAGCCTTCAAAGGCCTTATTCCTCCAGGACAACTGTTGGTAAAGACAGACAACACCACAGTTATGTGGTACATAAGCAAGCATGGGGGGAACCCATTCCTACCCACTCTGCAGATTAGCCATGGCTCTGTGGAGCACAGCCTTGAGCAACCAAGTGCACCTGCAAGCCCATTTCCTGCCAGGAAAACTAAATTTACTGGCAGACGTAAGCAGAAATCTCGTGGACCCACACGAGTGGGAACTGGAACCCAAAATATTAAAGCTTTTGAGGAACAGATGGGTTGGCACCAGAGGTGGACCTCTTTGCTTCCCTGCAGAACTTTCAATTGAGCAAATATTGCACCGGAACTCCCCACAGCCAAGCTTGGAAAGTGGATGCCTTGTCCTTTACCTGGGAAAGCCTCTCAATCTGTGCCTCCCCCCCTGTGCCCCTCCTCTCAAAGGTTTTACTAAAGATCAAACAGGACAAGCCAAGGACAATCCTGATTGCACCAGACTGGCCACGCCAGCACTGGTACCCACTTTTGTGCAGTCTGACCTGCTTCAGACCCCTTCCCTGCTGTCCCAGCAGGAGGGCCAGATTGTGCTGCACCCTCCGCTACAGACTCTGAACCTAGCAGCCTGGCTCGTCCCCTGAACTCATCACCAGCAACCCTCAGTAAGCAGGTGCTGGATGTCATTTTTGAGGCATGAAAGCCTATTACAAAAAAATCTAATTCGGAAAAGTGGAAAAGATACTGTTCCTAGAGCCAGTCTCAGGGAATGGACACAACTGTGCCCAGCTTACCTCATATACTAGGTTACCTAACAGAAATACTCCACAAAGGCCTATCCTTCTCTTCAATTAAGATTCATGCCTCTGCCATCTCAGCTCATTATAATACTGACCCACCCCTCTTCTCTCATCCTCTGGTCAAACAGTTCCTGAGAGAAGCCAGAAATGTAAGACCCCCCCAGGAGAGCTCCCGCTCCAGCCTGGGACCTTAACGTTTTACTGGAAAAGCTCACGCTTCTGCCCTTTGAACCTGCTGCTACAGCAGAGTTAAAATTCCTCTCATGGAAAACAGCTTTACTTCTAGCCATTACTTCAGCAAGAAAAGTGTCTGAATTGCAGGATCTTATGGCCGTAGAACCCTTCATTATCTTCCATGCGGACAGGGTTTCCCTCAGGACTAACCCATCATTTATGCCCAAGGTGGTATCTAGTGTGGCTTTAAACCAATCCATTCATTTGCCAACTTTTTTCCCTATTCCTCAGAATAAAGGGGAAAGGGTCCTGCACTCCCTGGACATGCACAGGCAGCTTGGGTTCTATCTGGACAAGACTAAGCCTCTCAGAAAATCTGACCAGCTGCTAGTCAGCTTTGCTGCAGGGGCAGAGGGCAAGGCCATTTATAAGCAAACCATTTCTAAATGGATAGCGCACTGCATCCATTTCTGCTACAAACACCATGGGAAACATACCCCACAGGGGATCAGAACACATTCCACTAGGGCTACATCAACCTCTACAGCATTTCTCAGGGCAGTCCCTCCCAGGGACATCCTGGAAGCTGGAACCTAGAGCTCTGTACACACTTTCACCAAGCATTACCAATTATCTATCTTTTCTAAATCCAGAACTGGATTTGCCACAGCAGTCTTCGAGTCTGCTTGCCAGCCCTAATGCTTCTTAACTACCTCCACCCATCCTCAGCTTTGGAAATCAACCCAAATGTGATGACTGCAACAGTGAAACACGAAGAACATAGTACAGTTGTGTTACACTTACCATAAATGTAGATGTTCGAGTGTATTCACTGTTACAGTCCTGGTTATCCTCCCTCCAGCCCCCCTGACTTCTCTTTACTTCTACCTATCTTTTTTGTTTGCAATACCTTATATCATTGGCATTTGCTTTTTGCTGGGGGTGTTCCACACCATGTAATTGCTTCCTATTTTGGGGGCTCCTGACATCTGGGGCAAGAAAAACTGATGTAATGCCGTCTGCTGCATGTTTTATACTCCCGACGTCATGGAAGAAGCGACAGCATTCGACGCAGAAATCCCAAGACTCTGCTATTCAGGCTGACTGAGGGCTACCTGCAGGCAGAGATAACCCAAATGTGATGACTGCAACAGTGAATACACTCACATCTACATTTATAGTAAGTGTACACAACTGTGCTTTCCACTTCCTCTGACCTCATCTAGTTCACCTTCCCTGGGTGTTGGCTCCTTCTCAGGACCTTCTGTCTCAACCATCTGGTATACCTCACCCAGATATTTGGACCCCAAGTTGACAGCATGGATGTTCATCGTGCTATGCTGCTGCAGTCATCACACTTGGGTTATCTTGCCGTCAGGCGGTCCCGCAGTCGGCCTGAATTCCAAAGCCTTGGTCCGGCGTCGGTTGTCGTCGCTTCTTCCCTGACGTCAGTGCGGCAGTGGTATAAAAGAGGCAGCCGACGCCATTTTCTTTAGTCTTTCTTGCCGCGCGGTGCCCGAAGCAGAAGCAGTTCGCAAGTGCCAGTCGGCCAGCTCCTGAGATTTTCTAACAGAATTTCAGCCGAAGTCTTCTATAAAGCTAAGTACCCCATTGGGGAAACTTTTCTTGCCTCAGACCGATGTCAGACAAAGTTAATTGTATTTCTTGTGGGAAGCAAATACCTCATAAGGATTTTCATTCTTATTGTATTCCTTGCCTAGGCCCAGACCACAATGTTTCTGGTTGTCAGTTTTGCGCTAGGTTCAATAAACGCACTTAAGCGTCGGGCTGATACCGCCCGACATTATTTTGGCAGAAAATTCAACTACATTATGTCATCGGAACCTCCGACAACCACTATGTTTAAAAAACGCAAGGACAAAGACCGGCAGCCTAGACCAGATTCCGAGGTCTCGGTTAGGCCTGCCGCCGGATCTTCGGTATTCAGTGAGGCACCTACGCAGCCCTTGACTACCGCAGATTTAGAAAATATGACTACCTCTCAGAATCTACTGTGACACTGGAGCCGGTTCCTCCTCAACCCGTGGACGCCAGCCCTGGCGGCGATCCGGAGACTATGGACAGGCCTTCGGTTTCAGAAGGCGTCTTTAAACCGACGACTCTCTCCGTTAAGTCATATGCTAAACATCCTAAGGTTAAGAAACCGGGTCCACAGACTCCCACACAGGCCCCTATGCATAAAAAACAGATGCTTAAAATGGCTGAGGACCCGATTACCTTTATCAGAGGTTCCCAGCCCCCTCCTGACAAAAGGCCTAGACTGGAGGAAGATTTACCTCCTTCTGACCAGGAATCCATTTCCTCAGCAGACTCTGAGGAACAGGATTACCCCTTCCCTCTCTATGAAGACTCCGATGCTGAGGAGTCTATTCCCCCTGTTTCCCCCCCTGAAGACTTCTCTTTTGGGGAAACCCTGCACACCATGAGAGAGCATTTCCACTGGGAAGGACAAGATTACTCTGACTCCAAGAAAAGACTCTGTGAGTTTCTTCTTCTACCTCAGCATAGACCCCTAGCCATTCCTCCTGTTGTAGACATTCTGGATGATGTCTACACTGAATCCAGTCTAAATCCAGATTCCTTACCTCCTGCACCACCTAAACCAGACAGCTAAACCAGACAGCTACTATAGAGTCCCTGACTCTCACAAGTTTTTGTATAAAAGCCCTGCTGCAGACCCAAAAACCATTTCCCAGGGTCCCAAAGGGGTTAAGGCCTCTACTGCTAAGAATCCACTACCTGCGGAAAGAGATTCCAGGGCATTAGAAAGATGGGGGAAAAAAGTGTATACCTCTGCCAGTTTGGCCATGAGGGCATTAAACTGCCAATTCCACATGATTAAATACCAGCAGTACTTGCTTACTCAGTTAAAACAGAAAATGATCCCTCAAATAGATCAACTAGATTTCAAAGGGATGCAAGATTTGTTGCATGCAGCAGAACAAGTGGGAAAACATACCTTGCAGTGTGGTTTTGATTCTTTGGAGGCCTCATGTAGAGCAGCAGTCACAGGGTCTGTAATACATAGACATGCTTGGCTAAAAGAGCAGGCCTTACCAGAACATGTCAAGGCAAAGTTACTGGATGCTCCACTGCAAAAGGATGTGTTATTTGGTGTCAAAGCAGAGGAAGTTTTAAAAAAGATGGAAGAAATTCAAAATCACTGCAAACAGTTAAAGATTTCTTACAGGTACAACCTCCCCGCTTCAGCAGAAACTGGCCATCAAAAAACTGGTCCTTTCCTGCTTCAGACAGACCCCAAAGGGGCAGGTACAGATGCCCTAGGGGCAGAGGCCAGGCACAAGGTACCTTCAGGCCTAGACAATGGCAAACAACTCAGAGGGGGAGACGACAGATCTCAACCCTTAAGAAAACAAACTCAATGACTTTCCTCTTCGCCTGCCAAGGAAAATTGCCCAGCCAGCACCTCTAGGAGGAAAACTGGCTCTTTTCCCACAAAACTGGCACATCATAACAAAGGACAAATGGGTTCCGGACATTATTACCCGAGGCTACAGATTTCATTTTCACACTTTACCACGGATGAGAGGCATGCCAAATCTGCCAACAAACCAATGGGCAGAGGCACAAAAGCAAATTTCAGCTCTCATGAACATGAAAGCAATTCAAAAGGTACCTGCGAAAGACCAAGGTCAAGGTTTTTACTCGAGACTATTTCTAGTACCAAGAAAGGACAAAGCCTAGAGACCCATCTTAGACCTTTCAATTCTAAACACGTACTTGGACATTCCCAAATTCAAAATGCTCACACTACAGCAGCTTCTTCCCATACTGGGCAAGGAGTCTTGGCTGGTAACGTTGGACCTCCAAGAGGCATACCTGCATGTCCCTATCAGACAAGATTGCAGAAGATACCTCAGATTTTTGGCAGGCACAGCGCATTATCAATTCTCTGCATTGCCCTTTGGCTTATCTACTGCGCCCAGAGTATTCACAAAATGCCTGGCATCAGTAATTACATACTGCAGACAGCGAGGAATACAAATTTATCCATATCTGGACGACTGCCTGATCCAAGCGGACAGCAAAGACATCCTACTTACAGCATCTGGCATTTGTAACAAAGTTGCTAAGTTGCCTAGGGTACACAGTAAACAAAAAGAAGTCAAAACTAATACCCTCAGAAGAAATAATTTTCCTGGGTGCCAGCTTGAATACAACGGACCAGATGGCTTACCTCACGCCAGACAAACAAAAACAACTGGCTCAGTACTTCAAAAAGATGGCAACTTCTACCCAGCTCACTGCAAGGAAATTCCTGCAGGCATTGGGGTACATGGCATCCTGCATTCAACTAATTGCATATGCAAGGCTGCATATGAGAAAACTACAATGGTACCTAAAAAGTGTATGGTCCCAACAGACACAGCCTCGAAGCAAGTATAACTCTCATTCCCTGCCTTCAAAAAGAGTTTCTATGGTGGGCTCACGCATGCCAAGCAAACAAGGGCCTTCCTTTTGTCTCACCTCCAGCAAACCAAACCTTGACAACAGATTCATCAGATTACGCCTGGGGTGCACACATGGCAGGACAATGCATATAGGGCAAATGGTCTGCAAACCAAAGGCAACTACACATCAATCAGAAGGAGATGCTAGCTGTAAAAAATGCACTAACAGCCTTCAAGAACCTCTTGCATCCAGCTCAACTTCTAATAAGGACAGACAACACCACAGTTATGTGGTACATAAACAAGGAGGAACGCACTCCTACCCACTATGCAGACAGGCAATGGACTTGTGGAAACACAGCATTAACTTACCAAGTACAGCTGCAAGCACAATTCCTGCCAGGAAAAGAAAACATTTTGGCAGACAAATTAAGCAGAAATTTGATAGACCCTCACGAGTGGAGACTACACCCACAAGTATTCTCAATGATAACTCAAAGGTGGGGACCACCAGACATAGATCTGTTTGCCTCAACCAACAATTGCTAGCTACAAAAATTTTGCACAAGGACTTACTATCCCCTGGCTTGGAAAGTGGATGCCCTATCATTCAGTTGGACAGCATTGTCAGTCTACACCTTCCCACCTCTGCCTCTACTGACCCAGGTATTACTGAAAGCCAGATCAGAGAGACCACAGATGATCCTCATTGCTCTGGACTGGCCACGTCAACACTGGTACCCACTACTACGAAACTTGACTCACAACCCTCCATGGATCTTACCTCGATTCCCTCTGCTGTTAACCCAACAAAACTCTCAGATCCTTCACAGTCAACTAAGGACCTTAAATCTAGCTGCATGGAAAATACCTTAAATTATCAAACAACACTTCTCTCAAAGGACGTCCAGAATGTCATTTTGGAGGCCAGGAGGCCCAGCACCAGAAAATCTTACTCAGACAAATGGAAAAGATTTTGTGCATGGAGCCAGTCCAGAAGCCTAAATCCTGCCATCCCAAATATTCCGTACATACTCCAATATCTAACTGAGATGCTACACAAAGGCCTTTCCTTCTCATCCATAAAGATCCATGCTTCAGCCATTTCAGCTCAATATGATACGGTTCCTCCCATTTTCTCTCGTCCTTTGCTAAGGCAGTTTCTCAGAGGGGCAAAAAATATAAGACCCCCAGAAAACCACCTACTCCAACTTGGGATCTAAATTTTGTTCTGGAAAAGTTAACACTTCCTTCTTTCAAACCAGCCTTTTCAGCAGAGCTTCAATACTTGTCATGGAAGACAGCCCTACTGCTGGCTATCACCTCAGCACGCAGAGTCTCAGAACTGCAGGCACTTATGGCAGTGGAACCTTTCATCATTTTCCATCAGGACAGAGTATCTTTACGCACCAACCCTTCCTTCATGCCAAAGGTAGTATCCAGTGTGGCTCTCAATCAGACCATACACTTGCCCACCTTTTATCCAAACCCACAGAGTAAAGGAGAAAGACTCCTTCACTCTTTGGACATTCACAGGCAGTTAACGTTACTATTTGGACAAGACAAAGGCCTTCAGAAAATCTGACCAACTCCTTGTATTCTATGCACCAGGCTCAGAAGGAAAGGCTATTTCAAAACAGACCATCTCCAAATGGATAGCACATTGCATCCGCTTTTGCTACTCGCACCACGGGAAAGCAGTGCCTGCTAGTATTAGGTCTCACTCTACCAGGGCTACAGCAACCTCAGCAGCCTTCCTCCGCGGAGTCCCAACAAAGGACATTCTGGAGGCAGCTACTTGGAGTTCAGTGCACACCTTCACCAAGCATTACCACCTTCCCCTATACTCAAAAACCAGAGCTGGGTTTGCCACTGCAGTTCTGCAGGGCATCTTAGCTGCACCTAACCCAGTTTAGCTCCTACCATCCAACCATAGCTTTGGGACTCTACCCAAGTGTGATGACTGCAGCAGCATAGCACGATGAACATAGTACAGTTTTGTACCTACCATAAATGTAGATGTTCGAGTGGTTATGCTGCTGCAGTCCATGTTACCCTCCCTCCACCCCTTGTACCTAACAAGGCTTTTCTTATACCTCCATGTACTTCAGTCCTTTGGGATGCATGTCTATATGGTGTATTTGCTTACAACTAGTACCATTGTTTTGCACTAAGGTATGTTTTGCAAGCTTCTTATTTTGCCATCTTAGTTTGGGGCACCTGACATCTAGGGCAAGAAAAACTGAAGACAATGGCGTCGGCTGCCTCTTTTATACCCCTGCCGCACTGACGTCAGGGAAGAAGCGACGAAAACTGACGCCGGACCAAGGCTTTGGAATTCAGGCCGACTGCGGGACCGCCTGACGGCAGGATAACCCAAGTGTGATGTCTGCAGCAGCATAACCACTCGAACATCTACATTTATGGTAGGTACAAAACTGTACTTTTCTCAACATCCAGTGATGGCTAGGCAGTCCTGGCTTTCTGTCAATTGACAATATCCTCACTACATCCCAGAAAGATTCTACTATAAGGTCTTGTAAGAGCAAATGGAAGATATTGTCCATTTGGGCTCTCCAAAGGCAGCTAGATCCATTTTCAGCACCCATTTCAGCTATTCTTGACTTGTTTCCATTTTTGATAGTGGTGCTGGTCATTGTAGAATTAATATCAACCTTCTGCCATTTCTAATATTTACTGGGTGAAAACCATTCTTCCTGTGCTTTACAGAGATTATGTAAGACCTTTCTCAAAGGTACCTTCTACTTCGACTACCTATTAAGGACCGTACTCCTCCATAGGATTTAACAGTACTTCTCCAGGCTTTGACCCAGTCCCCCATTTGAGCCCTCTGCCGAGGTTGACTTAAAATTTTTATCATGGGAAGCCTTTTTTCTAGTTGCAATTACCTCAGCTAGATGTGCTGTCTTCCCAGCCCCCCTGTATTTGTTTTTTCATAAGGGTAGAGTATCCCTTCAGACTAACCATTTTCTATCTAAGGTGGCATCAATCAGTTCATCATCCTACCTGTTTTTTTTTTCCAAAATTATCCAGTAAGGGAGAATACATACTGCACATGTTGGATGTACAGAGACCACTTAGTTTCTATCTTGTACATGTCAACCTCTTAGAGCAATCTCGTACATGTCAGCCTCTTAGAGCAAGAAATCTGGACAAAGCCATAAATAAAAGTTGGATAAAGGCCCAAAAATAGGGACAGTATTTAAAATTTGCTCTTGCATACTTAGAAAGTTAATAAAATAAGTTGTGCATTGCTATGAATTTTCTGAAGGGTATGAAGTCAAACTCAAATGTCTGTCATTTTCTAAATTCAGTCTTTAATGATTTGCCACTAATTTGCCAGAAAACCACAATTGTTTGAAAAAGGGACCACAAAATTTGAGGCAAATCTGGGCATTCTGCGAAAATCTGTACAGTTGAGAGGTCTGTTCCATCTCCACAGAACTAAAGATTGCAGGAAATTGGACCAACTGCTTCCTTTTTGAGGGGAAAATTGAGTAAGGTGGTTTCAAAAGTAACTTTAGTCAGATGTCTCACTGACTGCATTTCTTTTGTTTATAAGACTAAAGGGCTGACATTGCCTAAATCTCTTAAGGCTCTTTCCACCAGATCTGTGGCTGCATCATCTGCCTTCTGGTCTCAAGCTTCCATAGATTGCATTTGTGCAGCTGCGTCTTGGTCCAGTGCCGTTATCTTTATTGCTCATTACACATTGGACATAGTATCTTGGAATGGGGCAATGTTTGGCTCCGCTGTACTCTGGAATATCCTTCCTTGAGGACCACCCAGGGTTTTCTCTTAGGGACTCTGTCCCATCGATTGTGGAATGGTCCAAAAATGCATCAGATACAAAAGTTATGTACTCACCATAATGCATTTCTGTCTGGTTTCTTCCCTCCTCAAACTCCCACCCTCGAGCCCCTCTTCTTGCTTTGGAAGTTTTTCATTTGAGCTCGTAGTTCTGAGGAGTAATTCGTGCCTGCCTTGCTGAATCTGAATTGAGTTCCATTCTTCCTCTCTTTCCAACTGAAATGTGATTTAAATTGGAGTATGTTCTTTTACAAGATATCTTGTTTTAGTGCGAGATGGTAGGCTAACTAGAGGGCAAACTTGATCTGAGATAATTCAGGTGAAGGAGAAGGTTATGGGTAAGGAGAGGAGCTCAAGCTATGGAGCCAAAGATTACTGACATGGTTGAAGTCAGATAGTCAAATCAGAGGTCAGATTCAGAACCCATCGGTTGTGAAAGGACAAAAACAGACAACAGAGATGTATCATTATGCTGAGTAGTTTTTGGCTGTTATGTTGTCCTATCTCACCTTCATTCTTACTGGATGGGTTTGGAGCCGATCCTTGGCTCTGACTCTGCCGAATCACTAGCTCGAAGTCTCTAACTTGGCTCGTGGCAGAGTAGGTATCCCATCATGCAGTGGTGCATTCTCCAGATCTCGTTTGCCGCTTTGCGAATTCAGATGTCTTCTTGGCCATGGTTAATTTTTTGTCTTTTTGCTAATCTTTATATATTTAGTCTTTAGAATTGCTTAGTTTAGTTAGTCTTCTGAGTCCTGTGCTTTTCATAGCCTTAGTAGCTAATTTATCTCTGTTGCTGTGCTTCTTGTTGGCCGTCGTTTTTCGCTAGGCTTGTATTGTGTATCCCGTCGCCTTTAACTGTAGTGATGTGCTAAATTGTTATAGTTAATTAGTTAGCTTAGCTCGTTTAAGTTTGAGAGCTAACTGCCCGTTTCAGTTAGAGTGCTAGTAGTAGTGTGTTGTGTGTCCCTTTCTGACAGCTACTAGGTCCGTTTAAATTAGAGGACCTAGTGCTTGTTTAGTTAAGCACCAATTTATTTCCCTTTCCCTTTAGCTATACTAGATGTTTTTTCTGTGTGATTTTAATTAGTTTTATAGTTGTTTTAGGATTTCTTCATCCCTACCATGGCCAAGGAAACTAGGGCAAAGGAACATAAGCCTTCGGGCTTTAAAAAAATGCCAAAAGTGCTCCCAAAAAAAATGTCAATTACGGATGGACATAGTGTTTGCGTTTACTGTTTAGGAGCAATCCATCTTCAGGAAACCTGCACATTCTGCCACTCCTTTAGCACCTGTGTCCTACAGGAGAGAAAAAATAAACTGATTGATTGTCAAAGGACTCTTGAAACCAACCAGTTCTTCAACCCCATCCAGTAAGTCCTCTCCTTTTATACAGGACAAACCAACCAAAAGGCCATCTTCAGTCTCTTCGGCTCAGTCTGAGCCTCCTGAAAAATTGTCTAAAATTTCTCAAGCATCGATCTCCTCGGCTCCACAGCCTTCGGAACTGACGGAGATAATTATCAGTGATAAACAAGTTCTTCAACTCCAAGATCTTTGTGACTGGGAGCCATTCCATTGAACTTCCGCCAGTCTCCCCTACTTTGAGATCTCCGATCCTAGAGAGATCTCGTTCACCAACCCTATCCTCTAGCTCTTCTAGTAGCACATCTGATGATCACGTGAAGAGTGTGGTGCAGAGACTATTGAAGTTGCCGGCATGTTTTGGAGCAGTCCAAGACTGTTACATCTACTGTTGTTCCTCCTCCAAGCCAAGCTGGATCTTTGGAGCTGGAGTGCCAAGTACCACTTGCTGTAGACCCTTCGGTTCCAGGACCCCTTCTGGGTATTCCAGAACCGATCTCTACTCCGACACTCTTGGTGCCATCCGAGGTGTCTAGCTGTCCAATCGGCCCCGAGCTTCTTTGGTTCAGAGTCCACCCCTCGGCACCTCAGCTCAGTTGAGCTCGGCTCCTACATCAGCTTCGGAGCCGGGGGTTTCCTCTGTTTCTTCGGAACAAGTGATGTCCTCTGACCCAGTGGGTTTGGCTTTCCAGCTGAGGAGTGCGCTGTCCCCTCCTGCAGCTGTACGCAAGGATACTGGCATTCATCCCCCCAAACTCCGAATACTGTCTTGGCACCACCTGTCCACCGGATAGCAGAGATTCAGAGCCTCAGGAACCCCCATTGGGTGAACCTCACTCTTCCGAGGCCTCCCCAGAATACCCTTCTGAGGAGCCCCCTCAGAAAAGGAAGAATATAGACTCCGCTGATGAGTCTGTCACCTCAGACACTGACCTCGAGGAGTCGTCATCTGAAGATATCTCATTTGCAGATATCCTTGTGAGATCCTAACAGAGAGGCGGCTGGAACACCATCAACCTTTCTGATGAATCTGTGTACCCTGAAGGCCTTTGGATCTCAACCTTCAGCCTCCTGAGTGTCTCCACCTATTGATGTGCTAATGGAGTTTGTCAGTTGAAAGGCGTGGGAGTCACCTGACACTATGGAACCAGTCCCTCGGAGGCCTAACAAGTTTGTCCGCCCCCACTGAAAAAAAATTTCTTGTTAAAGGTGTGCCTGTAGATGCTATGGTCGTGGCAGCCGCCAACAAGAAGGAACTCTGAGGCATCCTCATCTGTTCATCCTCCGAACAAAGATTCTCAAACAATGGACAGATACGGGAAGCATATCTTTTCATCAGTGACTTTTGCATCAGATCGCTGAACTACCTCATACACTTTACAAGGCTACAAAGAGATTTCCTGAAGGAGCTAGGATATGTTCTACAAGGTTCTTTGGCTTCAGGGGTGACAGAGAAAGTCACCTCCCAGCTGGTCCACCTTAAATTCCATCATCCGCTCATCCATGAGACTGATGTATGCAGCGGATGGAGCAAGTAGGGCAGTGGGTTCAGGAGTTTCCTGAGGACACGCTCCTGGATGTGCTTTTGTAATTTTGTGGAACCTTTTAAGTCTATCTTTACCAATGCCCTTTTTGATGGTTCCTCGCTTTTTGGACCTAAAGTTACAGACACTCGCCAGATGTGAGTGGAAAGGGAAAACACTCTGCCGTTGGAGTATGTTTTTCAGTACCTTACCCTAAAGGTCAGAAGTGGGAAAATCAAAAGATCCCAGGGAGCTTTCCAAGATCCATGAGGTGAATCCTTCCCCAGGGGCACTGGGGGAGGCAACAATGGTAGACGTCCTAAAGGCAGAGGGGGTCTGCAAAACCAGGACGACCGTGAATCCTTTTGTGGATGTCCCTACCAGCACTCCTGAAATGAGGCCCGTCTGCTCTACTCTGGAGGCAGTAGGGGGAAGTTTATCTTTGTGCCCAGAAGCCTGGCAAAATATCACGACAAGTGGGTACAAAGCATAATATCCACAGGCTATTCCATTCCCTTTTGCCATCCTCTCCTACACATCAGAACAATCCCAGATGTTCCACCCAATCTAAGGGTGCAAACAACTATAGAAATTCAAAAGTTGCTAGACAAGAGTCATCCAAAAAGTCCCCGTAGACCAAATAGGATTCTGAACTTACTGAAGATTATTTTTAGTGCCAAAAAGAACAGGGGACTGGAGACCCATATTGGATCTCAGCAAACTGAACGAATCTGTCAAAAAGTCCAAGTTCCGAATGGTGACACTGCAGTCAATACTTCACTTCTTAGGGAAAGATGATTATTTGTGCTCAATAGACCTCCAAGATGTGTACTGCCACATAATGGACAGAGCATCAAGGAGTCAGTTACGCTTCTTGCTGGGAGCCAGTCATCAGTTCCGAGCTTTGCCCTTTGGTCTCACTACAACCCTCAGAGTGTTCATCAAATGCATGGTAGTAGTAGCGGCTTACTTGAGATGTCTTGGATTCAGTGTTTCCTTATTTGGGCGACTGACTCTTGACTGCCACCACCAAGCATCTACTTCAACAAGCCAGGGATGTGACATTGGAAATTTGTGCTCAGCTAGGCATGTCAATTTTCAAAAATCTGCCTTGTTGCCCTCTCAACATATTACCTTCGTAGGCGCAGACCTAGATACTGTTTCTATGATGACACGTCGTCCACCCAACAGAATTTCTCTCCTCAGACAGCAAATACTCCGCCTTCTTCCCAAGGACAAGGTAAAGGCAAGGGTAGTTCTGAAACTTTTAGGAACCATGGCTTCAACCATAACTCTAGTTCCTCTCGGCAGGATGCATATGAGAATCCTTCATTGGCTCCTGTTTTTTTGGTGGCCGCTACAAGAACTTCCTATGTCCCATCTGATTAGAGTAACTGAGTCATGCAAGAGGGATCTACGGTGGTGGACTCAATCCAATCATGTGACCATCAGAAGACCGTTTATTCCGCAACAGCCTGTTGCTACAGTGACCACAGACTCTTCCCAGATTGGGGGGGGGGGGGCATTATCTGTAAAGGACAGTCCAAGGCATATGGCAAGACCATTGCACATCAGTGTTCCCGAGATGAGAGTAGTGCTTCTGGCATTGCAGGCACTCCGCAACTCTCTTCCACTAAGGACGATTGCAATCCAGTCAGTATGTCGGTGGTATGGTACATAAACAAGGAGGAACCAGATCATACACACTTTGTCAAGAGGCTCTGAGAGTTTGGCAATAAGCAATATCTTCCCAATGCTTTCTAGTAGCAATGCACATCCCGGGGAAATCCAGCGTTATTGATCAGCTCAGCAGGGCAATATTAATGCCTCACGAGTGGTCTCTAAACCAGAGCATAGCAGAAAAGATTTTCCGGAAATGGGGCCAGCCTTGCTGCAATCTTTTTGCCACTCCCATGAATACCAAATGCAGCAGCTACTTTACCCTAGTTCTCCCTCCAGGGGAGACACCAAGAGATGCACTTGTTCACGATTGGCCCTCTGGACTTCTTTATGCCTTTCCCCGTTTCCACTCATACCCAAAGTCATCCAGAAAGCAAAATCCTTGGGAAGCCAGCTGATTCTTATTGCCCCATATTGGCTTCGTCAGATTTGGTTCCCCTTTCGCTGGCTGCATCTGCAGGAGAGAAGCCTTGGGTTCTGGAATCCAGTTCCAGACCTTCTCACCCATATGTCAGGAATGCTTCATTCTTCTCTCCACACCCTCAATTTGACAGCATGGCTGTTCCACTTCCAAACTTAGACTTCAAGACATCACTCCAGCCGTAAAACACATTTTGATATCCTGTCATAAAGATTCTACCAGAAAATTATATACTAGTAAATGGAAGAGGCCCTACTGGGCACAAACCAGAAACACTGACCCCTTCTCTGCTCCAGTTCACTCGATTTTATAATTTCTAACTGAACTATTCCAACAAGGCTTGGCTGCAGCCACAATTAGAGTCCAACTGGCGGCAATCTCAAATGTCCACATTGGTGAATTTTCTCCTAAACTAATGTCACACAGATTGTGTAAAGCATTCTTAAAAGGGGCTTCTTTGAGACCTCCTTTAAAACCACTTCCTCCTTGGGATTTAAATTTTGTAGTCTCATCTAACATTGCAACCATTCGAGCCCTCCTCATTTTGTGACCCCAATTTTTTTTCTTGGAAGACTATACTTATATTAGCAGTAACATCTGCAAGAAGAGTCTGAGTTGCAAGCACTATCAATCCACCATATTTGATTTTCCATAAGGATAGGGTATCGTTAAGAACCTAGTCAGTCATTTGTACCTAAGGTTTGTTCTCAATCTAAACCAATCTATTGAGCTTCCAGTCTTTTTTTCCAAACATAGCAACAAGGCAGAGTATAAACTGCAATTGGATGTGCACAGACAGCTATCTATCTCCATAGAACTAAAGATTTCAGAAAATCAGATCACTTGTTAATTTCTTTCTCTGAAGCAAAAAAGGTCATGCCAGTTTCAAAAGTCACACTTTCAAATTGTATCACTTTTATATACACCTCCAATAATAGAAATTTGCCATTCAAAATTAGAGGTCACTCAACCAGAGCATTGGCAACATCCTCTGCTTTCCAGGCCAGAATGTCAATGGACAGTATTTGTGCTGCTGCTACATGGACAAATCCTCATATGTTTATTATTCATTACAAAGTTGATTTGGCCTCCAGGGACAGGGCTTCATTTGGTTCCACTGTGCACAAAGGTGTACTGCCGTGAGCCACCCAGGGAAAAAGTGCTAGGGACGCTGTCCCATCCAGTAAGAATGAAGGCGAGATTACTCACCATAACATTCCGTGTTTGGTGTCCATCTCGCCCCTCATTCTTACAACCCTCCCGGCTTCCCCCATCCGAGGACTCCTAGAGGACCTGATGGACAGTTGTTTCCTCATTTAAATGAGCTCCTTTGACTCTTGTTTTTCCTTGACCTGATGTCATTTGATTATTTTAGTCTTTGTAATAGTTAGCAGCAAACTAGATCTGGAGATTGCACCACTGCATGATGGGATACCTACTCTGCCACGAGCCAAGTTAGAGACTTCGAGCTAGTGGATTTGGCCGAGTCAGAGCAGAGGACCGGCTCCAAACCCATCCAGTAAGAATGAAGGGCGAGATGGACAACAAACATGAAACATTATGGTGAGTACATAACTTTTTTACTTAGAACTAATTTGGCATTAGGGAAAGGAGATGGGATAGGTTTATGCTACTGTAGTACATTATTGCTACTCCTTTTTTGTTTCATCTGTTTCTGTGTTACTGATGCTAGTTTTTAGCAAAGATTCTGTTATTGGTAATATAGCAAGGGAGCGATGTTTTATCCATGCTTATAATTCTGAAATTTTGTTAACATTGCTTCTGAAGTTGATATGGAATAGATTGAGTGTTTTTGTTGCTAACTCTTATTTTGTCAGGAAGAGAGTTTAGGTTTTCAGTCAGTTGATTTATTATTTGTGGAGAAACTTGGTGCTTGAGAGGGCCCAGGGTTGGGGTAAAAGTCACCTACATGCAGATTCAATAGTACACTTGTATGAGTGTTTCATTTTAGTTTATGTACAACAGCTGGTAAAAATACGTTTCAACCTTTTTGCGATGTATTGGATATTTTAGGTTTACTGAGGTATGTGTAGTGATTTTTATAGAAGTTGGGAGTGATGTTGAACATATGATGTATGAAGAGGTTACATTGTAATCATGTGTCTTTGAGTAACAGGTAAAGTGGTTAGAGTTGTGTTTGGTAATAAGCAGAGTAGGTTAATATAAGTGTGAAGATTGAGTGAAGATAGATGAAGGCTGCCTGCCTAGCCAGATAGAATTGTGCAGAAAACTCTGTCATTTGTAAATATGAATGTTGAAATACAGGCTTGTTTTCTTAAATGAAAGAATATGCTGTGAAATGTTGAACTTAAAACAATGTAGCAACATTGCCCTCTGCTATAAAGAAAGCTAAATCAAGCATTTCTTGTCTGTCCTTTGAAATTAAAATTATTTCATGTCTGTCCCTTTGAAGTTAGAATTTGGAGTCGATGAGTCTGGAGTGAAGCATCCTGCCTATTGTTTTAACTTAAGGAATAATTACTAGAGAACGAACAAAAAAGGTGTTGCTGGAAAACACACTCCACAAGCCATGATAAACTAGCTCTTTATTCCACGGAAGCACTCAGAAACACACAAATATTAATGCTGATGATTTCAAATACGTTTTCGTCCACCAAGACTTCATCCAATACCATCATTCACTTAATACAAGCCCTGAAAGGGGTTGATATCTACAGGCGCCGCAAAGGGATTAGGATCATAACCTGACATGATGGCAAGTCTCCTGGCAGTGGCGAGCAAAACAAGTACACAAAACCTTAAACTGGGTAAGACTTCATGAAGTACCAGTCCTTCAGCTGACCCGATCATAATTACTAGAGTTTACATGTGGGATGTCTTATGGTTGTAGTTTCCTGCAGGTGCAAGATAACATTTATGTAGCATCTGTTAGCATGGGAACACCAGGAAAGTGTGAAATGATGTAATGGGAATCAGGACTGAAAAATAGCAATTTAAACAGAGAGAATCAGAAGGCATTAAGCATTTTTGTCTTGACCATCCAACTCACAGCACTGTCTTGCTCATATGTAAGTTATCTTAGACTTGTGTTTTCTTTCAGAAATGGCTAGAAACTAGAAAGATTAGACTGTATTTTTCTGTGATGTCAGAACTTTAGTACTGATTTATTTTAAGTATTTGTATGATCTCTGAACTCTTGACTAGCACTGTGTAGTAGAAAGTATTGTCTTGTGGTTTTAATTATTGAACATTTTTAAACCCTTTTAACTGTGGCTGTTTTGTGTAGAGATAAGTTAAGATGTTAAGTTGTCTATCTCGCCTTCATTCTTGCTGGATGGGTCCGGAGCCGACCTCTGCTCTGACTCGGCCACTCTAAAAGCTCGAGAGTTGGTTCCACCGGCTCGAGGCTCCCCTTATATCCCACAATGCTAGGCGAGAGTTACCTCAGATCTCGTTTGCCGCTACAGCTATCGAGGTTGGTTTTCTACCGGTTCTTGGTAAGTGACTTTTTCTTGT
Organism: Protopterus annectens; assembly: GCF_019279795.1. NCBI lineage: Eukaryota > Metazoa > Chordata > Ceratodontiformes > Protopteridae > Protopterus > Protopterus annectens. The sequence continues at coordinate 711,484,079 of NC_056727.1, read as the reverse complement.
GTAATTTAGTCTATCAAAACCCCTTTAATTTTAATATTTTTACTTATTTCCCTTAGTTTAGAGAAATTTTTATCTCCTCCAAAAAATTCCGTTTTTCCCTCAAGAACTTTAGGTTCTTCCCTTGAGCCTACAGGCCTTTTCTCTTCCTAGTGGAGTGTGTGTATTATTTTAAAATCCTAGTTAGTGGTTTTATTATAATTTAAACTTGACAGGGTGTAATTAGTGTGTTTGTGTGTGTGTTTGTTTACACCTGTTAAAAATGTCTAAGGAAGCAAAGGTCTCAGTTCAAGAAGTGTGATGCGTGCTGTCAGAAAATGTCTCTGACAGGCGCTCACACTTCTTGTGTCTACTGTCTGGGGCCTTTGCACCTGCAGGACTCCTGTGCTGTGTGCCATGGCTTCAGCCCCAGGGTCCTGCAGGAAAGAAAAAATAAATTGATATTAAGAGGCTTACTCAAGCCAGAGGATTCCCTTTCTGTTTCTACAGGAAGCCCTCTAAGGCATCTAGGTCTTGGCTCCGACAACTGAGCCGAGACCTAAGGTTTCTCAACCTCTGCCTTCATCGGCTCCGGCTGGAGCCGATAAGTCTCAGTCCACAGTTTCTGTGGCTCCCTCGGCTCCGGCGGAGCCGAGGTAGAAGTTCCGTGTCGGCTCCGACCAGACCTTCAGAGCCGACAACTAGGAAGAGGTCCAGGTCACCATCTCTTGGCTCCGTTCATTCGGCTCCAGGATCTCCCTGCTGTCTGAACGGGCCAAAGATCTCACTCCTCTAGGTCATCGAGGCTGTCGGATCATGACCTTCAGAGGGTAGTGAGTCGACTTCTTAAGTCCGAGGCACTGGCCCAGATGCTTCAGAGCCCGACTCATCAGTCGATGCCTGCCCCGGTCCAACATATTCCTCCTTCGACTCTCTTGAGCTCGGGCGGGTCGTGTCGGAACCGAGACTGTGATAGCGTCGGAGCCGATACAATTGTCTTTGGCTCCGTCGTCGGCTCCGTTTTCTTCCTTGGAAGAATCTCGGCGCCGGACTTCCCTCGTCGGCTCCGAGGGTGAGTGGCATCGGACCCCTGTCCGGCCCCCTCTCCTCTCGGTGCTTGCGCTGGTGAGTTCGGCTCCGACATCGGCCTCGAGCCATCACTGTCGGTGCCGAGGGGTTCTTAGCTTCGGGCGGGGACCTCTGGCTCTGCCTGACAGGGGTGCATTCGAGGTCATGCGGAGTGTGTTAGAGCCTGGCTCTACTCCACAGTCGGCTCCGTCCGCCCCTCCCTCTACAGTGCCTCAGGTTAAGTCGACTCACTCCCTCATCCCGGACCGCAGAGAGCCAGCTCCTCAGGAACCCCTGTGGGATTTCATCCTCTTCGAGGCCTCTCCTGATTTGGCAGAAGAGCCCCTCGGAAGAGGAAGTGTAAGAGGAAACACATTGACTCACCTGAGTCCATCACGTCAGACACAGATTTGGATGATTCTGAGGGTTCCCCCCATTCCCCTTCTGAAGATGTCTCATTTGCAGACATTCTGGAGATCCTGAAACAGAGGGGAAATTGGCCAGCCCTCAACCCTTCGGAGGACGAATCTGTGTATCTTGAGGCGTTTGGCTCTCGTCCTTCCACCTCCTGGCTGTCCCCCTTTGACCCCCTCATGCAGGTGGTTGCTAAGAAGGCATGGGCGGCTCCTGATTCAGTGGACCCCACTCCCAGGAGACCCTCCAAGTTCATAACGGCACCAGCAGACAAACAGTTCTTAACAAAAGGAGTTTCTGTGGGTGCTATGGTGGTAGCTGCTGCCACTAAGAAGGAGCTAGCTGATCGTTCAGTACCTGTCCATCCACCTAACAAGGAATCTAGGTCCATGGACAGTGCAATGGAAGCAGATGTTCTCGTCAGCGACATTTACCATGCGTTAAGCTGAACTACCTGTGCCATTTTACTCGTCTTCAAAGGGACTTGATCAAGAGCGAGTGAAATGTTAAGGACCCTACAGCTGCGGGTTTCAAGATAAGATGAACACGCAGCTGGCTACCCTTAACTCCATAACCAACTCCTCCATGCGCCTTCTTTCTTACGCGGCTGATGGAGCGAGCAGAGCCGCAGGGACAGGTGTGGCCTTACGTAGGCATGCCTGGATGCGGCTATGCAATTTGCGGACCCCTTCAAGGCGTCTTTCACTAACTCCCGTTTGATGGATCATCCCTCTTTGGTCCTCAAGTGAAAGAAACCTTGACTAGGTGCGAAACTGATGGCAAGACCCTTTCTGCCGTCGGAGTCCGTTTTTCTACTCCTTCTAGGCCTTACCCCAAAGGCCAGAAAGGTGGAAAGATGTGGTTCCGTAAACAATCTCAAGGGACTTCGCCTGGCGACAGAGTCTTTTCCTGCCAGAGGCAGAGCGGGAATAACAATGGTAGACGCCCTAGGGGCAGGGGGTCCGCAGAACCAGGGCAATCGGGAAGCCTTCCTGACAAGCCCTTTCAGCATCCCTGAGGTGTTGCCCGACTGCCCATCTTCGAGGCAGTCGGGGAAGATTGTCACTGTACCCAGAAGCCTGGCTATCCCTGACTCAAGACAAATGGGTACAGTCCATCATTTCGAAGGCTATTCTATCCCCTTTCTTCGCATTCCAAATCAGTCAAAAATCCCTTCCAGATGTTCCACCGCTCAAAGGGATCTAGCGGTTTTGGAGATTTCAAAACTGCTTGCAAAAGAGCAATTCAGCCAGTTCCAGCAGACCAGCAAGGATCCGGAATCTACTCAAGGTTCTTTTTAGTTCCAAAGAAAACAGGGGACTGGAGACCAATTTTGGATCTCAGTGTCTTGAACAGATCAGTCAAGAAAACAAGATTTCGGATGGTCACGCTGCAATCCATCCTTCCCCTTTTGGGCAAAGGAAACTGGATGTGCTCTATAGACCTTCAGGATGCGTACTATCACATAAAATGAACAGGCGCTCCAGAAGATTCCTCCGCTTCAGGCTGGGAACCAGTCATTTTCAGTTCAGGGCCCTGCCCTTTGGTCTCACCACTGCCCCGGTGTTTACCAAATGCATGGCAGTGGTAGCTTCTCACCTGAGACGACAAGGATTCCAGGTGTTTCCATATTTGGACGACTGGCTCCTCACAGCTCCCACCAAGCATTTCCTTCTGATGGCCAGGGATTACACTTTTCGCGTTTGTCAAAAGCTGGGTATTTCAATAAATTGCGAAAAGTCTGTTTTGTCGCCTTGTCGTACTATTACCTACATAGGCGCAAATCTAGATACAGTAAACATGTCTGCGAGACTAACACATCAGAGAATAACAGACATTCACAAACTGGTATCACTCCTTTTCAACAACAACAGAATCAAAGCCAGGTTAGTTCTGAAAGTGTTGGGAATTATGGCAGCGGCCATACCTCTGCTTCCATTAGCCAGATTCCACATGCGGATCCTTCAATGGATGCTCTTTACTCAATGGTCATACCAGCAACTTCCAATGTCTCACACCATTATGATCACAGCGTGCAAAAATCATCTCATGTGGTGGATGTCTTCCCCTCAGCTCTTGTTGGGAAGACCCTTTGTTCCACCTCCTCCGGTTGCTACTCTGACAACGGATGCCTCCCTGATCGGGTGGGGGCATTATCAGGGCAGGACGGTCCAGGGCACATGGCAACCAAGCGAATGCCACTTGCACATAATTGTTCTGGAGATGAGAGCAGTGCTTTTAGTGTTGCAAGTCCTTCAAGACTCTCTTCCCTTGGGAGCGATTGCAATCCAAACAGACAATATGTCTGTAGTGTGGTACATCAACAAACAAGGCGGAACCAGGTCATACCCCTGTGTCGAGAAGCACTCAGACTGTGGCAATGGGCGATTTCTTCTCAGCGGTTTCTGATAGCAACGCACATCCCCGGAAAGTCCAATCAAATTGCGGACAAGTTGAGCAGAGCTATACTCATGCCTCACGAGTGGTCTCTGAAAGACTCTGTAGTGAGAGAAATTTTTCTCAAGTGGGGTCAGCCTTGCTGCGATCTTTTTGCTACTCCCCAAAACAGCAAGTGCAGAGAATATTTCACTCTATTCCCTTTACCAGGCCAACCCAGCAGAGACGTTCTAGTCCAAGTTTGGCCCCGGGGACTTCTGTATGCATTTCCTCCCTTCCCACTCATCTCTCAAGTGATACAGAAAGCTATCGCTCAGAAGGCCTCATTGATCCTCATTGCTCCTTACTGGCCTCGACAAGTGTGGTTCCCCTTTCTACATCGTTTTCTTTTGGAGCGACCGTGGAATCTGGACCTAGTTCCAGATCTTTTGATCCATCAGTCGGGTCAATTTCATCGCTCCCTCCCCTCTCTGAACCTCACTGCTTGGTTCCTCCAGTTCCAACCTTAGCCAGGCTTCCTCAATTATCTCACTCTGTTAGAGATATTTTGATAGCTTCCCATAAATCTTCCACTCGGAAGATTTATTTGAGTAAGTGGAAGCGCTTCACATATTGGGCTCAAGGAAAGGACATAGATCCTTTCACTGCTTCCATCAATTAGTCCTTGATTTTCTAGCTGAACTCTTCCATGCAGGTTCATCTCCCTCTACACTTAAAGTTCAATTGGCAGCTATTTCTAACTTTCATGTGGGTATTTCTGAATCTGCCTTAATGTCCCACAAGCTTTGCAAAGCCTTTTTGAAAGGAGTTTTCTTCTCAGGCCTCCTATAAGAAATCCTCCTTCTCCTTGGGACCTAAATTTAGTTCTTGCTTCTTTGATTCTCCCCTTCGAACCTGCAGTCTCCTGTTCTTTAAAATTATTATCATGGAAGACTCTTTTCTGGTAGCTATTACATCAGCTAGAAGAGTTTCAGAGCTTCAAGCACTCAGCTGTCGTCCTCCTTATCTTTTGTTTCATAAGGACAGAGTATCCTTACGAACTAACCCGTCCTCTTTGCCTAAGGTGGTCTCGTCGTCAAATCTAAATCAAAGCATTGATCTACCTGTCTTTTTCCAGAATACTCCAATAGGTCTGAACAAAAATTACACTGCCTGGATGTTCACCGTCAATTGAGGTACTACTTGGATAGAACAAAACAGTTCAGAAAATCTGATCAGCTGTTTGTCTCCTATGCGGAAAGCAGAAAGGGACTTTCAGTTTCAAAGGTATCATTATCCAGATGGCTAACATCTTTGATTTCCCTTGTATATGAAATTAGACATCAAAAGCTGCCTGATAAACCTAAGGCCCATTCCACCAGAGCTTTGGCTACTTCTTTAGCCTTCCAAGACAGACTGCCTATTGACACCATTTGTGCAGCGGCTACTTGGGCTACTCCTCACACTTTCATTTCTCATTATAAGTTGGATTTAGCTTCTAGGCATAGAGCTAACTTTGGTTCCACTGTTCTCAGGAGTCTGTTCCGTTAGGCCACCGGGACAAGGTGCTAGGGACGGTCCCATCCAGCAAGAATGAAGGCGAGATAGACAACTTAACATATAGAAGTTATGTTCTTACCATAACGTTCCATGTTAGTTGTCTTCTTCTCGCCTTCTTCTTAAGGCCCCACCCTCCTTCCCCCTGGCCTGGACAGACCTAGAGGAGTTGTGATTGTGACCTCTCTTTCTACCACCTCTTTCTTAGACATATACTATTATGCATATTTCCTGGTTCAGGATGTAGGTCACCCTTCTTTCTTCCTGTTGTTAGAGGTGGACTCTGTTTGCAGTTATACTGTTACTATTATAAGCTGGGGTTAGCTTACAAACGAGATCTGAGGTAACTCTCGCCTAGCATTGTGGGATATAAGGGGAGCCTCGAGCCGGTGGAACCAACTCTCGAGCTTTTAGAGTGGCCGAGTCGGAGCCGAGGTCGGCTCCGGACCCATCCAGCAAGAAGAAGGCGAGAAGAAGACAACTAACATGGAACGTTATGGTAAGAACATAACTTCTATTTCTAAGAGTACATTGCATGTATATAAGGATCCTGTACCAAGTCACTTTAATAAGCCTTGACTGTTTAGTCACACTTAATTGGATAATATTGCACATTAATAATTGGACACCCTTTTAAGGGCCTTTGACTAGCTGATAAATATTAGCTGGGTGGTGGCAAGGTACTACCGTATATTCTGGGTAAAAAGGGCACAGCTGGAGAACCTGTGCCAGCCTTCCCCAGAAGTGTCCGTGTGGTTGTATAAACTCTTAACTCAAATTGTGTGTTTGTCAGCTACTTGGGCCAGGGACACGAAGCACTGGTTGGACAGAGAGTGTGCTGGAGATTTTAGCTTGCCCAGCTGGCTGAGATCTGTGCCAGTGGGGAGTTTTATTGGGGACCTGGAGAGCAAGGGAGCGACCAGCCTCAGCCTGACTGTGATCTTTGTGTGCTCTTAAGGGAAATTACACTTTACTGTGTGTATTTATCCTTTCTTCATATATGAGATGCTCTGTCTGGTGTTAGTGGTGAGGATTGAGGCTCCTTGATTGCTGGGCCAGGGCACGGGCATCACATTTGTGGTGGCAGTGGTGGGATATCCACATCACATATTCATTAGTTGGCAAATACTAATTGGCTTGTAGTGTTGTGGATAGAGTGAATCCTCTAGCTTGTGTACAGTGAGCTTTGAAGGTGTTTTTGTACTCTGTTATAGTCAAGCAGTGAATACTCAGAGTTCAGATCACAATTGTTTTATTTCTTTTGTTAGCTTAGTTAGGCAGGGTGAGCAGGAAGCATGTCAGCAGAGGAGTATGGAAAGCTGACAAGGAGCCAGCTGGCGGAGATGTGCCAGGCTAGGGGAATGGTGCATGGAAACCTGACTAAGGCAGACCTGATTGCAGCCTTGGTTGCAGCTGCATCAGAAAACACCAGCCAGACTGGCAGTGAAGCTATAATACCCTCGGAGAATGGACAGCTCAAGCTTTCTGCAGTGGACTTAAAAATCCAGCTGGAGCTAAAGAGACTTCAGTTGGAGGCCAGGCGTGTGGAATTACAAGCAGCTGAGAGACTGAGCCGTCTAGAGGGTGAGGAGAATGTGAAACTCCTACACCTAGAAGCTGAGGAAAAAGGCAGAGGCAGCATGAGAAGGAGATGCTGACTCTTCGCCAGAGTCATGGAGGTAATGGGGAAGGGAATAACTGGACCCAGAAGTACAAAAGGTCAGTAAATTTCTTCCACGGTTTAAAGAGGGGGATAATTGTGATAGTTTCATTCATATGTTTGAGAGGGTATGTAAACAGTATGAAGCTGACCAAGGGCTCTGGGTGTACAGTTCCTGACCCCCTTACTCCATGATAAAGCTGTAACTGTATTATCTAAAATGTATGACGTTGCATGTTTTGATTATACTGCTAAGAAATGTCTCTTAGAACTATTTGAGCTAACACCTGAAACGTATAGGAAAAAGTTTCATGAGCATAGACGCAAGGCAGATGAAAGTGTGTGAATATGTTGATGAACTGAGCACTTATTTCCATAGGTGGGTGAGTGGATGTCGGGTCACCACTTTTGAAGGACTGGCATACCTTTTGGTGAGGGAACAAGCCCTTAGCACTTTGCCTCAGGACATGAGGATCTGGTTAGCTGATAGACAGTGTGCTGCTTCAGATGAGTTGGGTAAGGGAGACCTATACCTGGCAAGCAGGGCAGCCCTGCACAGGAAGGGGACTCCAGCACTGCTCATAGGTCTAAAAGAACCCATGGTGGGCAGCACAGATTGCCCCTACAGAATCTGCCAGTAGCAGGGGAAGCCACTAGTCCAGGTACACGTTCAGGAGCTAGGGTTAAATGTTTCGAATGCAACCAGTGGGGCTATGTGGCATACAGGTGTCCACAGAGGCAAGGTGGGGAACCAAAGGTGAGGGAGCCAGTAAGTGGGAAAGACAAAATGTCAATAGGTTGTCTTGAGACAACATGTGGTACTAAACTACCATCCTGCAGATGTCCTGAGAGGGAAGGATTTGGATGAGGCAGTGCCATGTGCTTATGTAGATGTTCTTCATCTCACATTGCTGCAGTCCTTACTTATGGGTAGTCCGCTGTCCGCGGTCGGCCCGAATACCAAAGTATTAGGCTGACGTCGGTCATGGGCGCACAGCCCTGACATCAGAGCGTCAGGGTATAAAAGCGCATGACCGACGTCATATCCTCAGTCTTTTTTGCCGCATGGTCCGATGCAGAAGCAGCGTTGCAAGTGCCGTTCGGCTTTCTGAAATTTTTCGTTTTCGAAGTTTCAGACATACCAAGTTGGGTTAAGTACCCCGTTGGGGAACATTTTTGTTTTTTCTTGCCTCAGTTATTTACGGATGTCAGAAAAAGTGAATAATTGTATTTCTTGTGGGAAGCAGATACCACATAGGGATTACCACCGCTTTGTATTCCTTGCTTGGGACCGGAGCACGTAGTTGGGTGTCGGTTTTGTGCTAGGTTTAATAAGCACACTATTAAGAGAAGGCTAGATTGCGCTAGGTTAGTCTTTGGCAAGCGGTGTAATTATAATATGCCGTCGGATCCTCCGACGCCCGCTTCCACGAAGAAGCGTAAAGACAAATCTGTAAAGCCTAGGCAGGATGATTCGTCCATTTCGGACGCCGGTCCTTTAGAGACTGCAGTGGAACAGGTGGATCCGGCTGAAGTTTCTGTTGAGTCTCAGGGGGAAACCTTGATTTTACAGGATGTGGCCTCACAGGAGTCAGGTCAGGCTGAAGGGGCCTCTCAGGTTACTATTCTCCCTTCTTTGCCTAAGGGGGTTAGGCCTTCTGCTACTGTTTCTAGGGCTCCTTCTAAGGGCAGGTCTGTTTTGCCGCCTTCTGGGGTTAATTCTGGTTCTTCAGGGTCTGTACCTAAGAAGCATATGCTTAAAATGGCAGAAGATTTGATTTCTTTAATTAGAGGTTCCATGCCCCCTCCTGATAAGAGGCCCAGGGTAGAGCCAGAGTTGGAAAGTTTGGAGCAGGCCTCAGATGATTCTGAGTCTTCTGCTGAAGACATTCAAGATTTTCCTCCTTATTCGGATTCCGATGCAGAGGATTCCACTCCTTCTGCTTCCCCTCCAGAGGATTTTTCATTTTCAGAAACCTTACACTCTATGAGGGAACATTTTAAGTGGGAAGGACAGGATTACTCAGATTCCAGAAAGAGGCTTAGAGAGTTCTTGTTTTTACCACAGCATAGACCCTTGGCTATACCTCCTGTTTTGGATGTTGTTCAGGATGTTTTTTCGGAGGCCTCATTTAATCCAGATTCTATGCCTCCTGCACCAGTTAAACCGGACAGGTATTATAGGGTACCTGAGGCTCATAAATATCTATATAAGAGTCCTAGGGCAGACCCAGAAACTATTAGTCAGGGGCCTAAGGGTGTTAGGGCTTCTGTTGTAAAGAATCTGGTTCCTCTAGATAAGGAAGCTAGAGCTTTGGACAGATGGGGTAAGAAGGTGTACACCTCTTCTACTTTAGCAATGAGGGCTTTAAATTGCCAGTTTCATATGTTGAAATATCAGAATTTCCTCCTTTCTCAGCTAAAATCTAAAATGGATGCTTTGGCAGAGGGCATAGAGTGTAAAGAATTGCAAGATTTGGTGCATGTTTCTGAACAGGTGGGGAACATTCTTTGCAGTGTGGCTTTGATGCTTTGCAGGCTTCTTCTAGAGTGGCTGCCACTGGTTCAGTTCTTCGTAGGCATGCCTGGCTTAAGGATCAGAATTTATCTGAGCATGTTAAGTCTAGAATTCTGGATGCCCTTTACAGTCTGAAGTTTTGTTTGGTCCCCCTGTGGAGTCTGTTTTGAAGAAAATGGAGGACAAGGCTAAGTCTATGCAGACTGTTAAAGATTTTTTGCAGGTTCAACCTCCTAAGTTTAGTAGAAATTGGCCTGCTAAGGGGTGGACGTACCCTTCTTCTGATTCTCAGTCTAGGGGTAGATCTAGGCGTGGTAGGGGCAGAGCTCAGAGTACCTTTAGGCCTAGAACATGGAGTTCGCCTGCTCAATCTGCTGGTGAGGGTAGGGGCCAGTCCTTTCGTAAACAGGCCCAATGACCTGCATTTTCAGCTGCCAGATTCTTCTTGCCTGGCAGCTCCTTTGGGAGGAAAACTATCTCTCTTCAAGCAAAACTGGTTTTTAATCACCCAAGACAAATGGGTGTTGGACATTATAAACAAAGGTTACAAGTTTTATTTCCATACATTGCCTCCTTTCAAAGGTATGCCAGACATTCCTCCTCGGCAAAGGATGGAGGCTCACAAACAGATTTCATTACTTCTTCACATGGGAGCTATACAGCCAGTACCTCCTTCAGAAGTGGGTCTAGGGTTTTATTCCCGCCTGTTTCTAGTACCAAAGAAAGGGAACACGTGGTGACCGATTTTGGATTTCTCTCCTCAACACTTATTTGGACATTCCAAAGTTCAAAATGTTGACATTACAACAGCTTTTACCTCTGCTGGGAAAAGATCACTGGATGGTAACTCTGGATCTAAAAGAGGCTTATCTTCATGTTCCTATCAGGCCCAGTTGCAGGAAGTACCTGCGTTTTCGAGCTGGAAATTTACATTATCAGTTCTCTGCATTGCCCTTTGGCTTATCTACTGCGCCCAGAGTGTTCACAAAGGTTCTGGCTCCAGTGATAGCCTTTTTCAGGATGGAAGGAATACAAATTTATCCTTATTTGGACGATTGCCTGATTATTGCACAAGACAAGGACGAGCTTCTTCAGCATCTACAGTATGTGATGGTAGTGTTAAGATGCCTAGGGTATTCTGTGAACGAAACAAAGTCCAGTCTAGTACCCTGTCAGGACATGTGCTTTCTGGGTGTGAGACTGAATACAGCTTCCCAGATGGCCTTTTTGACCCTGGACAAACAGAAAAGTCTTTCAATTTATTTCCATCAAATGTCTCTACAGTCCAGGCTGACTGCAAGGACAGTCCTTCAAGCCTTGGGGTTCATGGCATCTTGTATTCTGGTGCTTCCCAATGCCAAATTGCATATGAGGAAGCTTCAATGGTATCTCAAAAATCTATGGACACAACACTGCCAAGATCTAGACACTGTCATTCAGATAATACCTTGCATTCAGAAGGAATTTTTGTGGTGGGCTCAGGAATGTCACCTAAACAAGGGACTCTCTGTGACCCGACCAGAGGCGAGTCAGATTCTAACGACGGATGCCTCGGACAAGGCTTGGGGAGCACACCTCAATGGAAAATGGGTGCAAGACACGTGGCCTGCCAGACTTCAACATTTGCATATCAACTTGAAGGAGATGTTAGCAGTACAATTTGCATTGATGGCTTTCAAGGATTTACTTCACCCAGGGCAGGTGTTGATTCTAACAGACAACACAACTGTCATGTGGTACATCAACAAGCAAGGGGGAACTCATTCGTACCCTCTTTGCAGACAAGCGATGATTTTGTGGGAGACAGCTCTCAGTTACAACCTCAATCTTCAGGCAAGATTTCTACCAGGAGCACAGAACTCCTTAGCAGATGTATTGAGCAGACAAATAGTGGATCCTCACGAGTGGAAATTGGATCCTCAGGTATTTCAAAAGTTGACAGTGTCATGGGGAACTCCAGACATAGATCTGTTCGCTTCTCCACTAAATTACCAGTTGCCAAAGTTTTGCACAAAGAGGTTTCATCCCACAGCTTGGAAGGTGGACGCTCTGTCATTCAGTTGGAACAATCTTCATCTATATGCCTTTCCACCTCTACCTCTTCTGCCCAAGGTTCTCTTGAAGGCCAGACAAGACAAGCCATCCATGATCCTGATGGCACCGGATTGGCCTCGACAACACTGGTACCCACTACTGAGGAGTTTGGTCCGAGAGCCTCCATGGCCTCTGCCTTTGATTCCACACCTTTTGTCTCAGGAGGGCAATCACTTTCTCAATGTCAGAATTCAGTCTCTGCATCTAACAGCCTGGCATATTCTGTTTTAGACTCTGGAGGTTCTCAGCTTCCACAACAAGTTTTGAATGTTATTTTGGAGGCCAGGAGGCCTAGTACAAGGAAAGTTTATGCTGATAAATGGAGGAGATTTTTATTTGGAGCAAAGGGAAGGACTTTGATGTTTCCAAGCCTAATTTGAGTGCTTCTTTACAATATCTTACTGAGTTATTGGACAAAGGTTTGTCCTTCTCCTCCATAAAGGTTCATGCTGCAGCCATTTCGGCTAATTATGACTGTGACCCTCCTTTATTCTCTCATCCTTTGTTTAAGCAGTTTCTCAGAGGGGCAAAGAACATAAGACCCCACGTGAGCTCCTACTCCTGCTTGGGATCTCAATTTTGTGTTGGAAAAGCTTACTCTACAACCTTTTGAGCCTGCAGCTACTGCCGAGTTAAAGTATTTGTCATGGAAGACTGCTTTTTTGTTGGCCATTACTTCTGCAAGAAGGGTTTCTGAATTACAGGCCCTTATGGCAGTGGAGCCTTTCTTGATTTTTCATAAGGATAGGGTATCTTTGCGTACTAATCCTTCCTTTATGCCTAAAGTGGTTTCTAGTGTGGCCTTAAACCAAACTATTCATTTGCCTACTTTTTATGCAAATCCTGAAAATAAAGGGGAGAAGATTTTGCATACTTTGGATATTCACAGGCAGTTGCGTTATTATTTGAGCAGAACCAGGGAGTTCAGACAGTCTCAGCAGTTGTTTGTTTCTTTTGCTTTGGGTTCACAGGGTAGACCTGTTTCAAAACAAACTATTTCTAAATGGATTGGGTTTTGTATTTCTCTTTGTTATTCCCATCATGGTAAGGAGATTCCGGCTGGAATCAGACCTCATTCCACTAGAGCTACTGCAACTTCTACTGCCTTTCTAAGGGGGGTAGCTACAAAGGATATTTTGGAAGCAGCCACTTGGAGTTCAGTACATACTTTTTCTAAACATTACCACCTTCCTCTTTATTCTAAGTCTAGGGCTGGATTTGCCACTGCAATATTACAGGGCATTTTAGCAGCCCCTAATGCTTTATGATTTTGCCAGCCTCCCTTCCCGTTGCTTTGGGATTCTACCCCTAAGTAAGGACTGCAGCAATGTGGGATGAAGAACATAGTACAGTTTTGTACCTACCATAAATGTAGATGTTCAAGATCCACATTGCTGCAGTCCAATTTTCCTCCCTCCTTCCCCTCTGTAGCTTAGCATGGTTATATGGTTTGGGTGATGGCTGTAGTTGGGCATATCTTTTGGGAAGGTACTCTGTTTTTTGGCTGTGGCCTTTCTTTTAGGGCCTTCTGACATCTGGGGCAAGAAAAGACTGAGGATATGATGTCGGTCATGCGCTTTTATACCCTGACGCTCTGATGTCAGGGCTGTGCGCCCATGACCGACGTCAGCC
>NC_056727.1:711163284-711165784 GCF_019279795.1 Protopterus annectens | reverse complement strand
TCACATAATCATGGAACTCATTAACAAAGACATTGGGAAACTCCAAACACTTGACCCGACCCAGTTTGTCTTTGTTAAGGGCCTACTAAACCTGGTTGACTTCTTCGAGACAGTCACCAAGGCCAAAGACAAGGGAAAGGTGGTTCACACAGCCTACCTTGACCTCGCCAAGGCTTTCCACACCATTCCCCACTCGGGTATTACAGAAAAACTCACCAGCCTGAACATAAACCCCTGGCTTACAGACAGAACTCATACGGTAAGAATAGCAGGCTCCAGGTCCAACTCTACACCAGTCACAACTGGTGTCCCACAAGGCTCAGTCCTGGGACCCCTACTGTTTGGCATATACTTCTCAGAAGTACAGGCAAACACAGGAGGACTATGGCTAACCAAGTTCCCTGATGACTGCAAACTGGGAGCCATAATTGACTCTCCGGCTGACATGAACATCCTCCAAAAGGGCCTTACTGAGACGGACACCTGGTGTCAAAGTCATGGCCTCAAGCTAAATGCCAAAAAATGCATAGTCATCCCATTTGGGAAAAACAAAACACCCACAAATTACCACATAGGTGGCAGCCCCCTTAATACAGAAGAGGTAATAAGAGATCTGGGGACCCAGGTAGATAGTAATCTCTCCTTTGACAATCATATTGCCAAAGTAGTTAGGAAATCCTTCCATGTGGCCCATCCCATCTTGTGAAGTAGGGGGTTATGTTCAGGCTGGTGAGCTTGTCTGTAATACCAGAATGGGGAATGGTGTTGAAGGCCTTTGCGAGGTCTAGGTAAGCTGTGTGTACCATCTTTCCCTCATCTATAGCCTTGGTGACTTTCTCAAAGAAGTCCACCAGGTTTAGGAGGCATGATCTGCCCTTAACAAAGCCAAACTGGGTAGGGTCCAGTGTTTGGAGGTTCCCAATGTCTCTGTTAATGAGTTCCATGATGATGCACTCCATAGCCTTGCAGATCAAGCTAGTCAGGCTTATAGGGCAATAGTTCCCGGGGTCTTTTGTGGCTCCACCTTTATTGAGCAGAATAACCATTGCTGTGCACCACTCTATGGGTACATAGCCTGTTGAGAGGCTGAGTTTGAACAGTGTGTTTAGGTGAAGGGTTAGTTCATCTTTGAGCTCATGTAGGATGCAGCCTGGGACACCGTCTGGTCTCACTGATGCTGTGTTTTTGGCTTTGGAGAGGGCTGTTTTAACCTGAGTGTCTGTGATTTCAGGGGCTCTACATTCTTCTGGTATGGTTATGGGCCCTTTGGGGGAGAGAGGGGGGAGAAGTTTGCACTGAACCTGTCTGCCAGGATGTTCAGTGTATTTTGTACCATTCTGCACTAATTCCGAGCAGATCTGAGCATTGCCACTTAGATTCTTGACATAGCTAAAGAATGCCTTGTGGTTATCTTTGGAATCCTTGGCAATTTTTCTTTTGAAGCTCACCTTGGATGACTTTATGAGGGATCGTAGTTTCTTGCTGATACTGATCAGGAATGTCTTCCCTTCTTGGGATTTTACTCTTTTCTGTACTAGTTTCCTCCTTCTATTGTATAGCTTGTTTATGGCAGGGGTCCACCAGACTGGTTTCCTTTTCTTGGATGAGTGAGTCTTGGTTTTGCTTGGGATAGCACGATCCATGCATTCTTGCAGATGCCCATAGGATGCATTAGTAAAGGATTTTGCAGCTTGGACAGCATTATCCTTTAGCATGGGGGCTTTGAAACTTTCCACCGCGGTCTTAAGTAATGTGAAGTTTGCTTTTGAAAAGTTTTTCACGGTGATTTCCTTGTCCGGGTGTGGGGTGGAATGTGGATATCCAAAGTGATTTGTTTATGGTCAGGATTTAACCAGCTAGGGATTGACCTCCAGTCTGGAACACTGGTCACCCATGTTGGTAATGACCAGGTCCAATATGATGTCACCTCTGGTGGGAGTGTTGACCAGCTGATCCAGGGCATTTGAGTTTATAAATTCTAGGAAATATATACATACATACATACATACATAAACGCACACACACACACACACACACACACACACACACACACACACACATATATAAAGGTTTACACACATCTGTTAAAACGCCAGGTTTCTGTGACAAAAAATGAGACCACAATAAATCATTTCAAAACTTTTCCCACCTTTAATATGACCTATAACCTGTACAATTCAACTGAAAAACAACTCTGTTGGGGAAAATATAAAAAACATACAATAAGCTGGTTGCATAAGTGTGCACACCCTTAAACTAATAGTTTGTTGAAGCACCTTTTGATTTAATTACAGCATTCAGTCTTCTTGGGTAGGAGTCTATCAGCATGGCACATCTTGACTTGGCAATATTTGCCCACTCTTCCTTGTAAAAGTGCTTCAAATCTGTCAAATTGTGAGGGTATCTTCTTGTGCACACCCTCCTCAGGTCACCCCACAGATTTTCTATTGGATTTAGGTCTGGGCTCATGCTCTGCCATTTCAAAACTTTAATTTTCTTC
>NC_056727.1:711100784-711150784 GCF_019279795.1 Protopterus annectens | reverse complement strand
CAACAAAGTGGGTAAGACTTGGTTCCTCCTTGTTTGCTGATGTACCAGACCAGTCATGTTGTCTGTCTGAATTGTCACTGTTCCCAGAGGAAGGGCACCTTGAAATGCTTGCAACATCAAAAGCACCGCCCTCACCTCTAGAGCACTGATGTGCAAATTGGCCTCCAGCTGGGAAGTACTTTAGACTGTCCTTCTCAGATAACGCAACAAAGTGGCAGTGTAGAAGCAATCCAACAGTAATCCAAAACAGCAGAAATCCAAGTTGTGAATAAATCCAAGTTTATTAAGATAGGTTAGCGTAGAAGCAATCCAACAGTAATCCAAAATAGCAGAAATCCAAGTTGTGAATAAATCCAAGTTTATTAAGATACTATCTTAATAAACTTGGATTTATTCACAACTTGGATTTCTGCTATTTTGGATTACTTCTACGCTGCCACTTTTGTGTAATTAGTTTGGTTTGTCTTCTCAGATAATGCCACCCTACCCTACCTGGAAGTGGCTGTGGCCACTATGGGTTGAGGTTGTGAAAGGATGGCCCGAAAGAATCTTGTTGGAATGGAGCCAGCAAGACAGGTCTTGTTTACAGTGATTGGTGATCAAGAGTATGACATCAGTTGATCCATTAACAACCACTGAGGCTAGAAGCCATTGTAGGAATCGTATGTGATACCTGGCAAAGGGAACTAGAGTTATGGAGGCTGCCATCGAGCCTAGCACCTGTAGGATGATTCGGGCTGGAACACTTTTGCTCTGAACTATATGGCTTACTTGAGACCTGATCTTTTGGGGCCTCTGTACTGGAAGTGAAGCGATTCACGTAACAGTGTTCAGTAGACCTCCTATAAACTCCAGATGTTGTGTGTGTTGTAGATTTGACTTTTCATGATTTACTAATACCTAATGAAGCACAAAGATGTAGGGTATAATCCCTTGTCAATTTGAGTTGACACCTGGTGGTAGCAGTAAGGAGCCAGTCAAGATAAGGAAAAATGCAAAATCCTTGCAGTCTAATATGAGCTGCAACCACTGCCATGAATTTGGTAAGCACCCTGGGGGCTGTGGTGAGACCAAAGGGCAGTACTGTAAACTGAAAATGACTAGCTCCCAGCCAGAAGTGCAGGAATCTTCTGCAGCGCTTGTCCTTTGTTATAAGGTAATACACATCCTGAAGATCTATAGAGCACAACCAATCATCTTTTTCCAAGAAAAGAAGAATTGACTATACAGAGACCATCCGGAATTTTGTTTGCTGAACTGCCTTGTTGAATTGGCTTAGATCTAAAATGGGTCTCCAGTCCCCAGTTTTTCTGGGCACTAAAAAGAATTTTGAGTAAAACCAGGATCCTCTCTGGTCTGGTAGGACTTCTGGGATGACTCTTTTTTTTCAGCAGTTTTTGAATTTCTATGACTGCTGCATCCCTGTGACTGGGTGGAACATCTGGGATTCTTTTTTGTGTTTTTGGATTCAAGGAAAGGGGAATGATGTAGCCTCTGGACATGATGCCCTGCACCCAATTCTCCGATGTCATCTGTACCCAGGCAGATTGGTGTAGGTATAGTTGTCCCCAGAATGCCTCCAGAAGAAGGCAATCAGGCCTCCGCTCAGCAGCGCTAACAGGAGAAACCAGAGAAAGAATCTCTGGACCCCTGGTTTTGCAAGCCACCTCTGCCTTCAAAATGTCTTCCAGTGTTACCTCCCCCTCTGCCCCGAGGGAAGTCCTTGCCACGCGAGTTCCGGAAAGGCCCTTGGGACTTTTTGAACCATAGCCTCCCACTTCTCTGGTTCCTATAGCACGGCCGTTGAGGAATGGAGAAGTGTACGCCCATGGCAGAGAGTCTTCCCATCTTTCTTGCATCTGGCCAGTGTGTCTTTTACCTTGGGACCAAACGAGGATGTTCCGTCAAATGGAGCATTGACGAACGATTTACATGGCTCCCCAAAGTCAAACAAGCCCATCTAGGCGTGTCTCCTAATGGCCATGCCTGAACCTGTTGCACTTGTCGTCCCTTCAGCTGCATGGGCAATTAGCCCCATAGACAAGTTAGAGATTAATTCAAGGGTAGCATGCTGAGAGGTAACCTTGTCTTCTACTTCTTTGGCTACTGCTCCTGATAGAGTATCTGACAGCTCTTTTATCAGATCTCTCTGCAACCTGGTAAAGTGCACCATGTAGTTCAAAGACCTGAAAGCGAAGGTCAAAGAAGCATAAACACGCTTCCCAAACCTACCCATAGTCCTAGACTCCTTGTTACGAGGATGGATAGTACGACTTTCCTCTGCAAGTTCTTTTTTAGTGGCTGCCACTATCTCCATGGCGTCTATAGAAACACCCTTAGCTCAATGTTGCTCATCCTTAGGCGCAGACAGGATCCAGTCAGGCCTCTTAGGTTTGGCTGGATGGAGTCAGGAATCTTCCATGCCTGCTGAGCGATCAATTTAATAATATCGTCAGCAAGCAGAGAGATCCAAGAGGTAGAGGGCTGAAAAAACTCTAGGTATACAGATTCCTCAGAGGAAGGCTGGAAGAAAGTCCAGCCACCCCTCTGTTTAAGGAATTTCAGGATGTCCCCGAAGGAATAATTAGGGGTGACCTGAGGGAACCTTCCTCTTCATCAAAATTGGGATCCTCAGTGAATGACTCCTCCAGGGAGTTAAAGTGCTTCCTCTTAGACTTTTTCTTCAAAGGTACTTCCTCAGGGGGATTTTCTGGGGAAGTATCCGAATAGGAAATCATCAAGGTGGATCTCCTTGAGGCATTAGGGCCTTCTGTCCCAGGGATGAGGCTGGGGGAAGCTCTGGTCAAGGGGATAGAGATGTTTGACCCGACTGGGATGGCAAAGACTGGGCATCCACAATAGACAAGACCTTCTCCATGATCCGGAAGACCAGTCCCCCTCATAGAGGGATGGAAGCCTAGAACCAAAATGGACTCCTTCAGAACCATGGTCCTACCCCTCATCGAAGAAACTGCCTCTGAAACAGAAGCCTGGGTCAAGCCAATGAATGCCAAGGTGCATAGAAGGCTCCAACAAAATATGTCAAACCCTGCCCCTCGGAACAAGCAATGAGGTCTTGACTCCGGAAAACAGTTAGTTATGTACTCACCATAATGATCGATGTATGTGGTCCATCTCGCCTACATTCTTTACTCATGGGTTCGGAGCAGAGAATTAGCTCTGACTCGGCCAAATTTCTCTAGCATGAAGTCTCTAATTGGCTGGGCTAACACAGTATCCCAAGATGCACCTTGCCCTAACCCCAGATCTTGTTTGCAATCATACCAATCAGAACCCATACTCAATCAACACTGGAAGAAATTCCAGCCAGATAAGGGAAAAAGTTCACTGACCTTGAAGGGTCTACAGAGCCAATATTCCTCCAAATCCTCTAGGAAGGGGGCAGGTGGTAGGGTACGTAGGAATGTAGGCGAGATGGACCACATACATCGATCATTACGGTGAGTACATAACTAACTGATGTTATGTGGTCCTATCTCACCTACATTCCTTACTCACGGGACAGTGTCCCCAGCACCTCTATCCTGGGAGGCTCATAGGAAGATACTCCTGAGAACTGTGGAACCAAAGGAAGCCCGGCCCCTAGAAGCCACGTCCAGCTTGCAATAAGTAAAAAAAAAAAAAGTGTTGGGAGAAGCCCAAGTGGCCGCAGCACAAATATCATCCAAGGAAAACCTAGCATTGAAAGCTATTGATGTAGACATAGCCCTGGTAGAATGAGCCTTGACAGGAAAGGGTAAAGTTCTGCCTGCTGACGAGTAGATGAATGAAATACAATCTTTGATCCATTTAGAAATTGTGCACTTGGAAATAGGACAACCTGCCCTGTTTTCTGAAAAGGACACAAACAGTTGATCAGAGTTCCTAACATGCTGAGTCCTATGCAAATAAAATCTCAGTTGTCTGTGCACATCCAACTGATGAAACCTGAACTCTGCTTTATTGGAAAAGTTCAGAAAGAACACTGGTAGCTCAATAGATTGATGGAGATTGACAGTGGATGACACCTTCTGAAGGAAGGAAGGGTTAAGCCTCAGGGAAACTCTGTCCTTATGAAAGATCAAATACGGAGGTTTAATGGACAAAGCTTGAAGTTCTGATACCCTCCTGGCCGATGTAATGGCTATCAGAAAGGCCGTCTTCCAAGATAAGAATTTTAAGACACAAGTGGCAGCCGGTTCAAAGGGTGGTGACGTAACAGCTTGTAACACAAGGTTCAGGTCCCATGGCAGTACAGGTTCTGAAACAGGGGGATGAAGTAACCAAGCACCTTTTAGAAAGGCTTTACAGAGTTTGTGGCCCATAAGAGGGGGCTCGTAAGATGTGTGAAAATTGGAAACTGCAGCCAACTGTACTTTAATGGTAGCGGGCGCGGAGCCCTGACGGAACAACATGGCTAAAAAAATCTAAGACTGACAGAATTGGGGCTGTGAAGGGGTCCAAACCTTGGGCCTGAGCCTAAATAGAGAATCTCCTCCATTTGCTGGAATAAATCTTCCTGGTGGAAGACTTATGAGAAGAAGACAAGATGTGCACCACTTCAGGTGAAAAGGAATGTCGTCTGACTAGCGACGGAAGTGGAGCAGCCAGGCTGTCAACCTGAGAGTTCGCAGGGATGGATGAAGTTGTCCTGACATGTGAATCAGGAGGTCCGGCACTGGGTCCAGGGTCCACGGACCGTCCAGTGCATACCGTTGAAGAAAAGGGAACCATACTTGTCGAGGCCAGTGTGGAGCAATAAGGATCATCCTGCTTCCCAAGGATATGGCTTTCTGTATCACTCTTGGTAACAGAGGAAACGGAGGGAAAGTGTAGACCAGACCGGGGGGCCAATCATGAGCTAGAGTGTCCCTGGGTGACTCCCCCTGTGGGGGGATCAGAGTGAAGTACTTGCTGCATTTGGCATTGAGGGGGCTGGCAAAGAGATCGCAGCAAGGCTGACCCCACCTTTTGAAGATCTGAACCGCCACTCGGTTGTTCAGGGACCACTCGTGAGGCATCAGAATAGCTCTGCTTAGCCTGTCTGCTATCACATTGGACTTCTTCGGAATGTGCGTTGCCACCAGAAAGCGTTGGGAAGACACTGCCCATTGCCACACTCACATGGCCTCTCTGCAGAGGGGATAAGATTTGGTTCCCCCCTGCTTGTTCAGGTACCACACTACGGACATATTGTCCGAGTGAATTGCAATCGTTCCCAGAGGTAGAGAGCATTGGAGTGCTCGCAATGCCAGAAACACCGCTCTCATCTCCAGAACATTGATGTGCAAGTGTACCTCGTGATCTTGCCAGGTGCCTTGGACCGTCCTGCCTAGATAATGCCCCCCCACCCCATCTGGGAGGCGTCCGTGATCACCGTGACCACTGGAGACATAGGAATCAAGCTCCTTCCCCTGTCCAGATTGGAGGAGCATAGCCACCAGAGGAGGTCCTGTTTGCATCATTCCGTGAGAATCAAGTGGGAAAGAGAAAGCTTCTGAAAGGACCACTGAACCGACAATAGCCACTGTAGGATCCGCATGTGTAACCTGGCCAGAGGTACCAGCATGAGGGTGGAGGCCATGGATCCCAAGAGCTGAAGAACTAACCTGGCCTGAACTTTTCTGAGGGGCAACAGTGCGTGGATCTGAGACTGCAACACTCTTATCCTGTCCTGTGGCAGAAAGGCACGCATTTGAATAGAGACTAGCTCTCCGCCTATAAAAACAACATGCTGTGAGGGCTGCAAGGTAGACTTTTCCCAGTTTAAAGTAATTCCTAGACGTTGGCAAAGTGAGATGGACATCTCCCTGGCTTGAACGAGCAGATGCCTGGTGGGGGCGGTGAGAAGCCAGTCGTCCAGATACGGAAACACCTGGAATCCTAGACATCTCAGGTGAGCTGTCACCACTGCCAAACACTTGATAAACACCCTGGGGGCTGTGGTGAGACCAAAGGGCAGGGCTCAAAACTGGAAGTGACTGGCTCCTAGCCGGAAGCATAAATGACTCCTGGATGCCTTCTCCATTTTGATGTGGTAGTAGGCATCCTTGAGATCGATGGAGCACATCCATACTCCTTTCTCCAGCAGTGGAAAAATGGACTGAAGTGTGACCATCCAGAACTTGGACTTCAGAATGTAGTGATTCAGTCGACTGAGATCCAGAATGGGTCTCAGGTCCCCTGTTCTTTTCGGCAACAAAAAGAGTCGTGAGTAAGTTCCTGATCCGACATGGTCTGAGGAGACTGGTTGGATGACTCCTTTTTCTAGCAGCTTTGCAACTTCTAGTGCTGCTTGATCCCGTTGACTGGGTGGGATGTCCGGGATCCTTCTGACTGGGGGGGGGGGGTGTCGAAACAAAGGGAATAGTGTAACCTCCGGTAACCATTCAAAGCACCCAACGATCCTGGGTGATGCTTTCCCAGGCTTCCGGATGCAATGAAATTCGGCCCCCGACTGGCTCTGGAATAGCACAGTCGGGCAACGCCTCAGGAATGCTGGAAGGAAGAACCGTGAAAGGAATCATGGTCTCCTGAGTTGCGGGGGCCTCCTCTGCCTCTAGGACGGTGTCTTTCGGAATAATCCCCCCCCTGCCTCTGGAGGGGGACTCACCTTGAGCTGCAGGAAAGGACCTCAGACTTTTTGAACCACATTTCCCTCCTCTCTGAGCCTTGGGATAAGGCCTAGAAGGGAGAGAAAAACGGGCCCCTAGGGCAGATAGGGTCTTTCCCTCCTGTTCGCATCTGGTGAGGGTGTCTTTCACTTTGGGTCTGAAGAGAGAGGACCCATCAAAGGGGGCGTCAGTAAAGGAAGACTTAAAGGCCTCCGTGAAATGACACAGGAGCATCCAGGCTTGGCTTCTAAGAGCTACGCCTGAGCTAGCTGCCCTACTCGCCCCTTCGGCTGCATAAGATATGAGCCTCATAGACGAGTTGACAATGGAACCTAGGGTAGACAACTGGGCATTAACGGTCTGCGCTACCGCCTCAGGCATGTTACCCATCAGAGTATCTCCTAGCTCCTTCAGGAGATCTCTTTGGAGCCGAGTGAAATGACGGAGGTAATTCAGCGACCGTAAGGTAAAGGTTGCCGAAGACAGGGTACGCTTCCCATACCGGTCCATACTCCTGGACTCCTTGTTAGAAGGATGGACTGAAGAAGAAGCCTCTGCAACTTCCTGCTGAGTGGCTGCCGCCACCACCAATGCATCTACCAAAACCCCTTTGGTAAGGAACTCTTTCTCCGGGGGAGCAGACAGAAACTTGTTTGGACGTCTGGGCACCAGTTCCACAGAATCAGGGTTCTCTCACACCCTTCGACAAATCAAGTCCAGGAGTTCGTCGAAGGGTGGAGACACCCAGGAGGTGGAGGGTTGAGCTCCGAAGGCCTTGAGGAATACCGACTCCTCCTCAGAGGGGGTCTTGGAAGGCCAGTCGCCCCTCTGCCTCAAAATCTTCAGGATGTCGGAGAAAGAGACATCGGAGGACGACTTGGGGGACCCCTCTGACTCCTCGAGGTCGGTATCGGAAGTGAGGGACTCGTCCTGGGAGTCTATGTGCTTCCTCTTGCACAACTTCTTTCTAGTGGGCTCCTCAGGCACCGACTCTAAGGGGCCCTCAGAAAGTAGGGGACCGCTCAAGGGGGTATCCCCAGACCTTCGGGCTCCGCCATCCAAGGATAGGGGGCGTCAGAGGCTCTAGCCGGGGTGTAAGGGGACGGAGTGACTGATCCAGGTGATGTAACTGACGATCTGGCCAGTGCGCTCCTCATGACCTTGAAGGCAGGTCCCTCCCGAATCCAAGGACCGTCCCGTCTCAGAGACCACGACTGGAGTCGGGATTCCCCAAGCCGAAGCACCGAGAGGGAGGCTCGGAACAGACAGTAGTCCCGAGGTATCCCCCTCGGGTCCGACTGAGGAAACCAGAGTACCGAAACCAGAGGACGGAACCGACATGGTTGGAGCAGAGGCCGGCTCCAATAAACTCAACTGGGGTATCGGAGCCAACACGAGAACATCACTCTGCTTGGAGCACTCCGGCTCTGACGACACATGGGTGCTCGGAGGAGGAATCACAGGTACCAGAATGGGGACGGTCTCCGGAGCCGACTGGGTCGGAGCCGAGAATAGTTTTGCTAACACCGGCGACTGCAGGAGCCTCTGGACCACCCTATCCACGTCCAAATCAGACAGCCTAGAGGATTTGGAGGAAATAGAAGGAGATCGGGATCTCCTACCCGGAGACACATGCCTGACACTGGGTGACCGGCTCCGAATAGGCTCCAATAATATCGGAGCCGAGGTCGACTCCAGCACCACCGATACCTCCTGCGGCCCCGAGGACAATGGAGCCAAGGAGGTAGTATCCCCTATCGAAACCTTCTCCTGCGGCCTTGAGGACAATGGAGCCGAGGAGGTAGTATCCCCTATCGAAACCTTCTCCTGCAGCCCCGAGGACAATGGAGCCAAGGAGGAAGTATCCATAATCGAGACCGTCTCCTGCGGCCCCGAGGACAATGGAGCAGAGGAGGCAGTAACCACTTTTTTAACCTTCTCCGGGGGCTCCGAGGAAGCAGACAGAGCCAGAGATCTCTTCTTGGCCTTGGAAGGCTTAGATTTAGGACTGGAAGAAGAAGAATCTAAGGACTCCTCAAAAGAGGGCTTAATCAGGCCCTTCAAAATCAGTTTATTTTTTCTTTCCTGCAGTACCCTCGCGCTAAAAGCGTGGCAGAAACTGCAGGACTCCTGCAGGTGAATAGCACCAAGACAATACACACAGATGGCATGGCCATCCGTAATAGACATTTTGTAGCCACATTTAGCACACTTTTTAAACCCGGAGGGTTTATGCTCCTTCTGCTCTTTAGACATGGTAAAAAATAACAGCACAATGTCAACCGACAACGACACAAGAGGAAGGCGGGAAAACAAACACCACTAACGGCCAAGGAACTCTAAATCAAACGTTTCTTGGAGTAGCAGGGAAAGACAAGAACAAATCCAACTACAGTTTTAACACCAGAAAAACAACATGAGAGCGGACTAGGTCCTCTAACTTAAACGGGCCTAGCCCGCCAAACAAAGGGATACCACAAACAAACAATCTCACTAACACTCACAATGAAACTTAGACAAGGAGAAAACTAGCTATTAAAATAGCTTTTGTAAGATAACAGACTGCTAAAATACTTAGAAAAAGTATTTGAAAGGGTACTTAGCCACAGCCAAGCGAGACCACGTCCTAACTCTATGAGCGGCAAACGAGATCTGGGGCTAGGGGGAGGTGCATCTTGGGATACCGGGTTAGCCCAGCCAATTAGAGACTTTGTGCTAAAGAAATTTGGCCGAGTCAGAGCAGATTCTCGGCTCCGAACCCGTGAGTAAGGAATGTAGGCGAGATAGGTCCACATAACATCCTCATGTTCCGATAAACCGGGGGAGCTCAAGGCAATTTTCGGTTCTGGAGAAGAGACTCTTACCAGAACCAAGACAGTCAGTGCCAGGGGGCTCCAAAGACTCAACTGGAGTTGGAGGAGGATGAGACAGTATCAAAGGAGGACAGATCCTGGTATTGTGTTGGCTGGGAACCTAAGATGGAGGTAGTGCCCTCGCCGTCAAGAGCTGGTTCACCAGCCTCATGATGACTGATTCAGAGAGACACTTAGTGGATCGAACGGATGACACCAAAGGAGACCTAGGCAGTCTTGGCTCTGAAAAAGGACTAGGTGGTCAGTCCACAAAAGGATCAACGGACGACTATCTGGGCCTTGGTAATGTCTTCAATGTAGTTTGCTTCGGTACAGACAAAACCTCTGGTACCATAGCTGTAGGTGTCTGTTTAGTAGCCATTGTTGGTGCTGAATTATTCCTCTCTATTGGTGCCAAGGAAACTGTCGACACAGTAGGCTGTTTGGACAATTTTGCAGGTAGTTCAGAGGAACTGCTGAGTACCAAATTAGAGCATTTCTTCAGCTTAGAAGATGGGGAAGATGAACGGGCTTCTGTCTTCAGACCAGATATGGTCTCTTCGAAATCTCCTTTCGGTAAACCTTTCAAAATAAGCTTGCTTCTCCACTCAGATAAAGTCCCGGTACAGAAACCATGACATGGCACAATCCTCTTGCAGGTGTACAGCACCTAAACAATATACACAACAGACATGCCTGTCTGAATTGGGCATCTTCCTCTTGCACTTTTGGCACCTCTTAAAGCCAGAGGTGCCCTTTGAAGATTTATCCGCCATAGCCAAAATGTTAGGCCTAGCGCTGATATAGGTCAATCACAAACATACACATACTTGGAAAGAAGGATTTTTTTTTTTTTATATTTTTTTTATGGAAGAAGGGTACTAACTATGGTAGCAAGAAATACCTAACCAGGTAAAATAGGACAGTGCCAGCAATGGTATGTTAAGAGAAAACTACCCAAAAGTAGAGGGAAGGGGAAATAGATCATTCACACAGAAGAAAGAGAGGGGATCAGGTAGAAAGGTTAGGAGCACTTAGGAAAATAAAAGATAGAAAAAAATACAGAAATCAGGAGAAAAAGCTTACTGAAAAAACTACCAAAGCTTGACAGAAGTTGGATGTGTCTGACACACGAAAACAAGATCTGAGATATTTTAGAGAGGAGCATTATGGGTAGAGCCTAGCTCAGGAGTTTGGAAGGCTCGAGCTGAAGTAAACAGCTGAGTCGGTTCCGAGCCTTGGAACTGAGCCCACAGTCAAGGATTACATGAAAACTGACAGATCAAATATTCATATCTCTGGAACTGTACTTGTTACTAGAAAACTGTAAATGGCAAACTATTTAGGATAAATTCATTTTTACATTAGTGGCATTCATTCAGATGCTTTTAAACTGGATTTTATAAACCAAAATAAAGGCAGTGAATATTAATTTTGTAATGTTGTATAAACAGCTTATATCTCAGTAACCACTTAAGCAAGACACATTCTCCCAGTAGAATTTTCTTCAACTAGCTGTGAGCTTTCATATGAGGCTATGCAGTTCTGTTGCGATATTTAAAGAATATGAAATTATCACAATACAAACAGTATAAAAGTAAGATTCAATATCTCTTTAGCTGCATTGGACAGAGGTCAAATATCAATATGATTGTGTTTGCCATCATGTATGCTTCAAGATGAAATCTTCTAATACCTTGTATATAGCATGGTTCTGGAATTATTAATGCAAATATGAACGAGCAAAATTTGACAACTAGAGGTGTCACTACGAGGTAAACTACATTAATGCTTGGAGGTGCACTCAGCTGTAATGAGTTAAGTGAAAAACTTTAGAGAGAGACCCTTACCTGCCTTCATGTCACTCAGTGGAGCTTGATGGCTTGCACCCCAAGGTCTCCCATGGAAAGGGTACTGCCCCTCACCTTCAGGCATGGGTCACATTTGGGGGCTGTCATAAGCATAAGGATCACTAAGAATGAGAAGCATCATGGAGCTGGCCCAAAAACAAAGCCCTTGAAGTCAGTGGTAGTGCAAAAAGCAGTGACATCCTGAAACACAGTTGAGACAAAGTCTGGTCAAGGTGGGAACAGCAAACCAATGATATAAGTACTGAGGCACTCTATGGCAGAATGAACTCCGCACCAAATGATGGAAAAGCAATATAACTGGTAATCCACTTAGAACATGGATGCTTGGCATACAGATTCTTCCTTCTCTGAAATAAAGGAGATGAGCAACTGACCTCGTCCTCAACTCTTGCACCATCCTCACATAGCACAAGGGATGATACTTCATGTCTAAACTGTGCATGTCTCTTCATCTTTCTACTGCCTGGGAGAACTGCTGCCTAGTTCAGGGAAACCTCCAAAGTCATCTTCCTGCAAATCAATCTCATTGTCCCAAGAGAGACCCATGTTGTGAAAAAAGATACCATTTCTTAAATACATGGGCCTGAAAATCTGAGTTGCAACCTGCAGACTTAAGGTCATCAAGAACAAAGTATTTTTAAGAAAATGAAATGCCACTGAGCTAAGTAGGTTCAAGTGGAGTACATGCAAGCCTGCCTACTATGACACCTAAAAAGGGATATTAACAGGGGAGTGAGATGCAACACTCCTTTGATCAACCAGTGCTGGGCTATAATTCTGCTACCCATAACACTACAATGCACAAAAGCAGCTGATCTATGCACACTGACTGCGGAATAACTGCAAAACAGATTGTACATGTGGGCTGAGGAAGATCAGAATTGCATGTGAACTAACCAAACAGATCATAATTTGGTCAGAGCATTACTCTGCAATGAATTTTTTTTTTTACTTGCAATCACAGTCACTTGTAAAACCACATCCCATTAGCTAGTAGACAGTGAATAAGGGAATCTGCATTGGGGGACAAACCTTGAGGTGTAATCTAGCTGTCTACTTAGCTGCAGTGGACATCCATGGCTAAGACAGGGTTCCCTGCTCTGTTAGGACCTCTCATGGCCTGAGATCATACAAACTTCCAAGGGGAGACGAGAATGACTTTGGTCTTTCCTGCATGGATTCTGCTATGAGGCATAGCAGGAAAGTGTAAAAAAGCTTCCTGGGCCAAAGGGGGGAAGAGAGAGGAGAGATTGTGACCATTGCTACTTTCCCTTTGCCCTGCTGCACAGACAAGGGATGGGCTGCCTTTTTGGTGAAAAGCGGGTTACTGTCCAGAGTGCTACATTTTAGCTAAATCCTAGCCAAGTATGGCTTGGTGATGATGATCTGACTCAGAGGGAGCAAAATGCAGGTGTACACAGGAGGCAATTACTGTGTAGTGTTCTTATTAAAAAAGTTTTTTTTTAAATTCTACAATGTACTACTAGCCTGCTGTTATGATCTCTCTTCACATTTCCTTGGCTAGCTTTCTGCATTAATCAGTGCCACTGCCACAGAACACATGCATTTTTTCTTACATAGCTAATACACTGGGCATACATGGGTGGGTTTAATGGGCAACAAAATTTACTGTAGTCATTAGTCATTCATTGCATATTCTTTGAATGCATACATCTGAGGTGTACACAGTTGCACTGGCTACAACTTTTTTGTGCCTGCATGAGTA
This sequence comes from Protopterus annectens, assembly GCF_019279795.1. Taxonomy (NCBI): domain Eukaryota; kingdom Metazoa; phylum Chordata; order Ceratodontiformes; family Protopteridae; genus Protopterus; species Protopterus annectens. Next base: position 711,137,721 of record NC_056727.1, on the reverse strand, counting down.
TATGCATATGGAGGGTGTAATGGGTCAGACTGTATAATGCATCTGACAAGTTTATTATAGTCATTTCTTAACTTGACTTTATGAATTTAATTCTAATTAGATATCTGAGATGTACACAACCAATATTGTGACTAGTGGACTGTGTGTGCGTGTGTGCGCACGCCTGCACACAACTGGGGTTGCAATCATTTGCCTTGTATAATTTTTCTGACAGTAACAAGCTTACAAAGTCATTCATCTGTTCACAGATACCAGAGGTGTACAGACAATGTGGCTGCAATTGGTGGGTATATGCAAGTACGGGGAAGGTTGCAATGCATAACACTGCATGGAGCTGACGAGTATAAATACATTATTGTGGCCACTGCTTCTCAATCAAATTGGAATCATGTCAACTTGCCAAAGGTAGTTCTAGCGAAGGTATTAAAAAACAAACAAACCCTCAAATGTCTTGCTGAAAAATACCTAGAGAGCAAACAAAATAAAAATTGTTGCCCACTCTGCACCCCCATGTAGGGGGACATACCCCACACCTACGGACTTATATATAAACCAACTCCAAGGTCACATAATAGTGGAGAAATAGGCAAATTCCATTTTGGATGAAGCTAGTTTCAGCGAACAACTGAACAGAGATCTGAGGTGTACAGATTCAATAGTATAGTCAATGGGTACAAATGCAGTCTGTGGATGAAACTGACTGACCCCTTATGTCATATGATCACAGGTGTCAGCCCTGTAGTGCAGAAGGTGGAGGCTCTGCCTGCAAATGAGATTTGAGAAGCAACTCCAGCACTGGAAAAAGAGGACAAGGGGTGAGGGAGGAATGAAAGGGTTATGCCTGTTCTCGCAGAGGGTGGGAGGGATGGGGAGTATTGAACAGTGCAGCTGCCATATTGTAGGTGGTGATAATAGAAATCATGGCATTACACAAAAAGCTGTGAGGTGGGTGGGACTTCAGAGAAGGTGATCTGCACAGTAGGGCATAGTCTTGTATTATCCAATTGCATACCCTGGAAGATAGGATCCTATACAGGAATGCCATCACAATACCCCTGGATGATAAGCTCCTATACAGGAATGCTATCACAAAAGTGGGGGCATCTTTCTCACACCATCTACTTCTACCCACAAAAGAATTAAGCCTGGAACCAGCTCAGGGCGATAAGGTTGCAAACTCCATAGATCTCCAGTATGACACACACTCTCCTTGGACTGCTCGACCCTCATCCCTTGCGGCTAAAGGGGAAAGAATAGAGTGATAGGGCTGATGGTCAAAGGAGGTCAAGAAAAATGTTTGATCATCATTAACAGTTACTGATCTGTATGGACTGTGCATGTTTGAGTGAAACAGGTTATAATATGCTGATGTGTCTTTTTAATTTATCAAAAATCAAATATCAGGAGATATATGCAATCAAAGTGGTTACAGTCCTCTCACGTCTGAAATTAACTTTGTCAAACTAGCTCTGGCATGTATTCAGAAGAGGAAGACTACTGCTGAAAACTACCCTTCTGTCCCTCAGCATATCATTAGCCCACTGGCCTATTCCCACAAGCTCCCCTGCCCACCTCGAGTACCCACATAGCTCCTTTCTGGCAATCCCAGGAAGCTCTCCCCTCAAGTTCTTAGGAAGTGGTTCATGACAGCCAAGGAGTGAGGGCCTAAAGAAGAGAAACAGGCAAAGTATCAGATGATCAGCATTCACTACTGAAGGAGTGATACATGATGACATTTAGCATGGTTGGTTTGTGTTCATCCATCTACCAAGTAAAGGATGTCATATCACTACCCCCAACTTGTTGTTGGTCTGCTAGGTTCCAGGAACCATCAGAGGTTGCACAGGCAGCAAACCCTCCCGGAGGAGAATAACTGGCTGTCAGTTGCTTCTCCATATTTCCCTAGCAGACCTACCAGTTAGTCAGAGTCTGCTCAAAGACTGTGCAGAAGGACATCTCATGTCTGCACCTCTGAGACGACTGACCAATTATATAAAATTGTAACCATGCTCAAACATAACCCTGCTGTAACAGCCCCACCCACTGAGTTGCTTCTTACAGCCTTCTCTTTGTTTTGAAAGTACCACTGACTGGCAGAAGAGCAAAATGACCATGGGCCCCTCATGTTTCTTCCCAGAAATATTCCACTTGGTTTCTACAGGGAAGGATATGGAGGCCAGTACAAACTACTACTTTTCAGCATGACAGCATCTCTAAAGGAAGAATTATCTAAAGAGAAATATGAAAACAGGTTGGTCTCATTATCCATGTTCATTGCAGAGACAGCAGCCTTGAGATTCTGTTGAAGTCACATAAGATCTTGGAGACAAAATTATCCATGGCTCCCACATGTGAGCTCATATAAACCAAGCATGAGATAGACCGGCACCTGGGATCAATGGATTTGGAACTGGCAAAGGAACACATGCAAGGTAAATGTAACTAGCAGTAGCTTTGGTCAGAGCGAAGGGGTCAACTGTCCCAAGCACAAAGTGTTACGAGATGTGATCTGCCATCCAATCCAGCATCCAGATTCCCAATCGCTCTTTAATACAATACTGGCTTTTAAATGCTGGTATTGCATTTGTGGTCAAACCTGAGTGTTGTAGCACTGCATGTGCTTGGTCTAACTGTAGGAAACAGTTTGCTCCTGTTTAATAGTGAAAGTTTCTTTCTTTTCTTTTTTTCCCCACAGTAAGACCAGAGCACTGTGGTACTTTGTGTGTGGTCTAAAAGTACTACAGCAACTGGTTGCAACATTGCAGGCAGTTTTTTTTTTTTTTTTTTTTTAACTAAAACAAGAGTGCTGTAAGTGCTCTGTTTGGGGTATAAAATGTAGCAACTGCAGTTTGCTACAGTTTTAAGGAAAAAAAAAAATTTTTTAATAAGTGAGAGGAGGAGCAGGACCTGACTGGCTGCTGCATTTCAGGATCCCCACTGAAGAGCCAGGACAGTAAGGAGGCAGCATGTATATGGCCACCAGATTGGTGGGTGGGTCAGTAAAGGAGCATTTTTTTTTTTTGCTCTTCACTTGAGGAGATGGTGATGGTGGTGGGCTGAGCAGGTATAGGATACTATCTGTAGGAAGTCAACTGGTATCCAACAGTTTTACAGAAGTCCTTTTTTTGTTCAAGTACAGTAACGAGGAGTTGGGTACTAGCTTGTGGGTTCATGGCAGGGTGATGGTTAACCCAGCTGCGCCTTCTGGAATCCAGTGTAACAAATATACTGAAAAAGAATGGGTATCGGGCTCAGAATGAACCTCCTAAATGGTGTGATACCACATGAATGCCTCAAACTACTAGTAGATATCAATTTACTTGATGCCCTGGTCCCAAGATGCAAACTGTAGTATTAGCATTGTAACACTAGACAGACCTTCCTCAACCAGGGGCTGATGGCCTCTGTGGGCTTGGGGTTGGCCTCAAGAGTACAAGACCCAGTCAAGAGTACACCAGTCTGTGACCAGATGACTCACGACTGATCTTTAGAATCATGCTGGCTGCTGTGGATTTTAAGCAATCATCCAAGAGCAGTATACGAGGACCCGCGGTGGTGGTGCTGCGGTAGAGTTGTCGCCTCACAGTAAAACGCTGTCTGGTTCGATTCTCAGCTAGAGCGTCTTCTGCGTGGAGACATGCGTAAATGGGCGTACCTTCGTTGAAGGTTGTGCATCAGGCCTGGCAAGCCGGTACGTAAAAATCAACTGCCAATCATTAGCAGACCGGAGTTCCGCTGTGGTGACCCCTAACTGGGAAAACCGAAAGACACAAACATCTAAGAGCAGTATACCACAAAAACCTCAGAGTACCATCTCCAGGGTAAAAACAGACAGCATGCCTCCCCTAATTACAAGGTCCTCGACTGAATCTGAGAGCACATGAGGGTTCAGTTGAAGGTGATCTCATCACTCTAAGGATTTGGACAGCTTACCATATATCAGACTTACCTTGAGTAGCTTGAGGTCCAGAAATGAGCTACCTGATTTGCCTCACAGTGCTGATTTGATGTACAGTTGCTGCTGGGAGGATGACCCTTCCTGCTGTTCACCATCCAAAAGCTTTTCAATTACCACCACAATCACCTCAAAAGTGGGAAAAAGTACAGTTGTGTAAAATCTTATCATAACAGTAGATGAAGTCAAAAATCAAGGCCAGCACTGAATGTTGTTAAAGTAACTCAATTTTATTCAACCATGAATCACCAAAAGGGTAGGGTAAAACCCTCTAACCCCACAAAAATCCAACCAGACTGGTTTTGGCTGAAATAGCCTTCTTCTGTGTCCTGAGGAAGGCCATTTCAGCCGAAAAAAAGCACACAAAGAAGCCACAACTTTAGTGGAATGAGCCTTAACAGAAGAAAGACACTTCCCATGAAAGGAACAGCAAAAATAAAATGGCTTTAGATATCCAAGAAGAAATGGCTTGCTTGAAAACAGCCAAAACTAAAAAACCTAGGATGAAAAGAAACAAAAAGCTGTTCAGAGTTACAAAAAGTTTTAGTCTTATTCAAATGAAATCTGAGCTCTCTACGTAAGTCTAAGGGGTGCAAAACCTTCTCACTAGCAGATTGCGGAGAAGGGAAAACGGTGGGCAAATGAATAGACTGATTAAGAGACAACTCATTAACCACATGGGCATAAAAGGAGGAATAGTACAGAAAGAGACACCCTGCCCTTATGGAATACTAAAGAGGGAACACTCATAAGGGGATGCAGCTCAGACACCTGTCTAGCAGAAGTAAGGGTCAAAAGAACAACAGTCTTCCAAGAACAGTGCTGTAAGGAATCTGAAGCAGCAGGCTCAAAAGGAACCAGAGTCAATTTTTCCAAAACAAAACTTCGGTCTCAAAGGAGGGACAGGCTTCCTTGGAGGCCTAATGTGAAGGATGCTTTTAAGAAACTGTTTGGCCTCAAATCTAGAGGCTAAAGAGGGGAGTCAAAGGCAGACAAGCAAAGACAGCTGATAGGTGGGTCTTAACAGAAGAATATGCTAACCCAGTATTGAGCAATAAACACAAATATGAGAGAACCAAAGGAACATCCACATTAAGTGGATCCTGGTTATGAGAAAGACATCAACAAAAAACCCTCTTCCATTTGGATAAGTAATATTTTCTAGTAGTGGCTTTCCTGGCCTCCTGTAGGACCCAAAACACAACCACAGAAAAAAAGTGCCCGTAGGGAAGCAAAACCCTATCACCCACAATGTCAGCTGAAGAGTGGACAAGTGGAGATGGATGAGACATCCCTTATCTTGTGAGAGCAGGTCCACCCTGTGAGGTAACTTGTGATGACTGCCTTTTGCAAGATGCATAAGAACAGGTATCCAATGCTGTCTGGGCCAAAACAGAGTCATCAGCAAGATTTTGGAAGCATCCTGTTTTATTTTGAACAGGATTTTTAGAATGAGAGGAAGGCATAAAGAAACACCCCCTTCCAAGAAAAAGAGCGGGCATCCACTTTCCAGGCCAGAGGGCATGGAACCCTGGCCCAAAAGAGAGGAAATTGTCTGTTCAGAGAAGAGGCAAACACATCCACTTGAGGAGTACTGCACTGGTGGACAATGTCCAGAAACACATCTCTGGGAAGCATCCACTTGTGGGATTGTGTTATGGACCTGCTCAGAGAATCTGCACTATGTTCTGATCTAAGGGGAATATAAAATGCCTGAGGGATCACCCGATACTGGAAAGTCAGGTCCCAAACCTGCAAGGGCTAACCTGTAAAGGAGACAAGACCTTGTCCCCCCTTACTTTTTACATACCACATCACTGTGGTATTGTCTGTGAGAATCTTGAGGGTCCCCGGAAGAAAGTGAGAATGAAAAGCCTGAAGAGCCAGAAGAGTTCTCATCTCTTTAACAATGATGTCTTTCTTTTGGTGAAGCAACCAAAGGCCTTGTATCTTCAGAGAGCCAAAGGAGGCCTCTCATCCCATGTCCAAGGCATCTGTGAAAAGTTCCTGAGACAGGAGCACAGGTTGAAAAGGAAGACGTGGGTTGAGGGATAACTGAGGAATCCACCACCGAAGTTCCAGCTTGAGGGACGGAAGCAGAAGGACTAGAAAATTTAAAGGATGAGAATGTGGAAACCAAACTGATTTTAGAAACCATTGAAGCTTTCTCATGTGGAGTTGGGCTAGAAGGAGCATAGGAATGGTGGAAGCCATGTAACCTAGAGCACTAACAAATTCTCTGACTGTGATCAAAGCTAGAAGAAGAAGGGAGTGAAAGAAAGCAATGAAAAATTAAGGCCTTGGGAGGAGGCAGGGATGTCAGCATAGGAACAGTTTGTATCCTGTAACACAGAAAACATGATCCTGAGGAGGAGTCAGGAATGACTTCTGGTAATTAAAGTAAACCCCAAGCTTTGCAGGAGAGAAATGGTGCACATGTCGAAGTAAGGCCTCTTGGGAGGAGGCTTGAATAAGCAGGTCATCCAGGTAGGGAAAGATCTGTATCCCTCTTAGCCTGCAAAAAGCAATCACAGGAGGGAGTCATTTGGCGAAGACCCCTGGGGCATGAGAGAAGCCAAAGGGCAAAGAAGGGAACTGAAAAGGCCAGGAAGCAACAGAGATATGTAACAACTTCCTGAAAAGGGAACAGAAATGTGTAGATAGGCATCCTTGAGATCCAGGGAAAGTAGAAAGGCTTGAGGAAGAAGCAGTGGAAGCAAGGCCTAAAGGGATAGCATCCAAAAGGAAGGGACCTTCAAAAAAAAGTATTCAGCTGAGAGAGATCCAGAGTGGGTCTCCAGATGCCTTCTTTCCTGGGGATCAAGAACATTCTGGAGCAAGACCCCTTCCCCCTCTGATGAGTTGGAACCTCTTGAATTGTTCCTTGAGCGAACAGTCTCTGAAGCACCTCTGGAAAAATGGGTGGCATGTCCTGAAAGGGTGAGGGAAGCCAAAAAGGGGGGGGGGGGTTACAAACCATACAATAACCCTGGCAAATTATGGAAAGAACCAGAGAGTCTTGGGGGATTTTTACCCAAACAGGAAGGAACAGGGAAAGATGCAGAGAAAGAGGAATGGGACTGACAAGAACTGGAAAGTCAGACAGCACCTGGTTTGTCAGGAAAAGGAGGCTTCTGAGCAGGAGGAGTTTGGGTATCCTTGGCAGGGGGAGCCCTTTCACCACCCTTTTTACCTTTGGGGGAGGGTGAGACTTTCTACAGACAAAAGCAGGCATATTAGGATAATTCCTCTGAAACCTGGGCACAGGGGAAACAAAAATAAACTTCAACTCCTGTAAGGTCTTGCCTTTTCTTGCAGGGACTTGAACTCTGCAGCACCACCAAACAAATGTTTATTATCCAGAGCAACATCCATCAGTTTAACCTTGATATCATCAGGTAAGCGATGAAGTCTGAGCCAGGAATACCTCCTTAAATCAGATCCAAAAGCAGCTGCCCTAGATGAAGCACCTGCTGCTTCACAGCTGCATTTACTGGAATAACGAGCTACTTGTGAGGACGTCCCAAGCAAAGCAAGAGCAAGGCCTTCTCCTTAGAATTAGGCTGATCAGAAATTGCCTGATAGGCTTGACAGAGAAGAGCCAAAACTTACCTAGTCATGTGTGTCTGACAGTTAACAGCTCTAAAAGGCTGGCGTAGCAGAAGTATACACCTTCTTACCCAACCTCTCCATGGGTCTGCTATCCTTATCAGATGGCAACAATTTAGTGGAAGGTAACAATCTGGAAGGCTTATCAGTAGCCACTGACCTCACAGAGGGATCAGCAGAGGGATACATGTATAGAAACTTGCAGTCCTCAGGCACTTTATAAAACCCATCAGGATTTTTGGGAGCAGGGGCTTTAGAACCAGGAGCTTGAGAAGCTGTTGAAAAAGCATCCAGCAAGACAGCAAAAAACAGAGGTACAGCAGAGGGCCTAGTAGACTCCATTTGCATAAGCTTGTAGTACCTCTTCTAAACATCAGACACTTGAGCACAGTCCCATTAGAAAAACTCCATCATTCTAGAAACAGCACCACAAAATGAAATCTCTTCAAAACGAGAGTCAGGACTGACAGACTTTTCTTCCTCAGAGCCATAGTCAAGTGGTGAAAGAATCTGACAGCAATAAGTCAAGGACACAATCAGAATCAGCAGTATCCTCCTCAGAAGAATCCTGTTCCCAAGGCCTATTAAGAGGAGTAGAAGACCAGGGGAGAGCAGGAACAGAAACACTCTATGGAGGCTTGGGAGCCATAAAGGCATTAAACATGCCTTAAGTGAAGGTATGCTATTCACTCTGAGGATCTCTGGGAGCAGGCGAAATAGGTTTTGTTTTCTGCTTCTTTTTGAGTGGGACGTCAGCCTTAAAAAATTTTGCAGTTTCTGACCCTGACGGCACTCAATAATGGTAGTCAGGACCTCATCCCCAACTAAAATTTGAGGAAGAACCCTAGGCCCTTTGGTAATAACCAGCCGCAGTTCCTCCTGTACATCCAAAGCAGACGTCTACAAAACCTCCATGGATGTGCACGTCTGGGTCCATCCTGGCCTCTAAAGCGATTGTGGCAGTGGAATCTAAAAAAGAAATTGGACATTACACTGGACGTCTCTCGAGGCTGGTGAAAGCCTGGAAGAGGCAGTACAGCCAAAGAATCAGACCTAACTTTCTTGACCTTTTTATTCATAGACTGGCCCTTGGGCTGGGAAGATCCTTCCCTGGTATCCTTAACCAACAATTTAAGTTGTTGGTTCGCAAGATAAATTGCTTGTGAAGAAAGCTGAGTCCTCAATGTCTTAGGGACAAAAGACTGACAAATCTCGCAAGACATATGGTCATGAGAAGTGACCAAACAGATCAAACATTGCTAGTGACAATCTTTATGGGGAATCTGTCTCCCACACTAGCATTTCCTCTTTCTGGATGACATAAAACCCAAGAAGCACATTACAAGGCACACAAAAGACAATAAAATCAACCCCCCCATGGGGCACTTACCTGAAGTGGCAGAACCAGCAGACGAATGGGCGTTCAGACAGATGATCAAAGATGGTATTTGGATTGGCAGCAAAGAAGCTGAGGATGGTATGTCCGGATGTCACCTTTATACCCTATGCCATGCACGAGGAGCATGTGTGTGATTGTACAGTGTGCCCTTTACAACCAAAGGGCTTTAGTATACTGGACAGTCATCAAGCTGCCCTTGGCAGGGGATCCCTATTGTAAAGAATACTGCAACAGTGATATGGAAAGACATCAGCTTATCTTGTCTGACAAGATAGATGACAAGAATCTCTGGGAATGTGGAAATTAACATAGTGCTCTACCCCTAAGACAGTACAGGTAACAGTGGTACACAGGGCTTAGCCGATGACTTGATGGCCACAAGGACATCATTTTTATGCATACAAATGCACGAGTTTACAGGAGATAGTAAATATCAATTTTTAAACTGCAAGAAGAACAAATACTGTAGTATTTTACAGCTGACAGCAATGCTTGTGATCTAAATTTTGTGAACAGTAAATAAGACATGGTGGACTCTGAATGGCAAAACATCATATGTGGGCAGTCAATTAAGACACGGTGTACATCCAAGCAAGCAGTCATCCTCAAAAGTGTATGACTTAGCTGGGAAAATGTCAAAATTCTGGTTAGTGAAGAAATTTTCAACCCAAGAACCTTCAAGGACTGTCCTTTTAATTTTAAGTGCGAATGATTCCACATTAAGTTATTTCATCCTGTGATTTTGACTAAAATAAAGACTGAAAATGTTTTGTACTTTTTTATTTTACTCTTTTTAGCAAATTTTATTAGGCAAAAGTAAGTAGCTGGAAGGCAACGTATGAAGAGTAGTTTGTTCAAAGTACTTGCCTAGATTTTCAAAGTGTACAATTAGAGAAGAGGATCATGAATATAAGATAAAGCCCTTCAAACACTTAACAGCTAACTGCAACAGTGCGTGATCATTTAACAGAAAGAAAGTGAAGCAATGAACTGGGCCTCATTTTTATTTTTTATTCATGTGTAAATTACAGTTACATCCACTTCTGCTCTGTTGAGAAAGCAGTTAATGTGTAGTCTGTTTTCTTGCATAACAAATAATTTAACAGAATACATTTAGTAAGTATAGTAAAGCTCATGTCAGATATCCAATAATGGAGAAAAGCATGATATGACTATCATAGTTTGGAACCAACACAAGCATTACATGTACACAATGTTTATTTATTGATAAAAGCTACATATACAAAGTCAAGGAGGCATTCATTTATCAAGCCAATATTCCTGGTTGCATACTTTTGTAAAGAAATGTCCTCAACAAAGTGGAATATTTTCAATCCATTCTCAAATCTAAATTTCAGAATATTCATTTTATAGCAAACTAAGTTCGGTCCTCAAACTGAGTCTTGTTTTTTAGAAGATATGCTGCCAAGAATTCAATAGGATTTGGAGGTCTGAAAGACAAAAACAGTTTATTTAAAAACAGCAGGCCTCACATCTCAAAACTACAAAATTACGGCTAACATACAATGTATCTTTTTTTTTATATTAAACAGTCTACAATGGTTTCTACATGGGGAGTATACACTCTAAAGTTAAATCTTTATCTACGCAGTTTAACTTAATTTTCCAGTTAAATAATGCATAAAATCTAACATTCTTTGACATATTCAATAAACAGTTAATTCAAAGAAAAAATAAGAAGGAACTTTCCACTGTCTTAACAAACATAGATAGTGTAAGGACATCACTTGTCTCAAGGATGACTATCCGATCTAACAGCAGACTAAATCTTTCAGCACCTTATTTAAAAGCATGTCTATCAGTATATCACACACATGAAACACTTTCAAGTAGCTAAGACAGAATCCACCCCATCACATGACAATGTTTTCAATGCAAATGTGCAGTTTTTTTCTTCTGGCATGACAGAATGGCTTCTTGCACTGCAATCCAATTTACTTGATATTCTGTTTCATTTTACTGTTATTTCCTGCTCACAAACTTTTGCTGTCCACAGACTTGAGAAGAGTACTTCCTGTCTTTGCATCATGATTGTCACTTTGATGATGCAAAGTTGGATCTTTCTTCTGTGTTTTTATTTTTTCTAAGTAAATATGGGCAAAATGAACTATAAACTATGAAACTCTTAATATTTAGCATTAGTGCCCAACTGAAATCTTCAGTGATTTACTAGAAAATTGAAGGTTGCACAAGGGATGGACATGGTAAAAAAAAAAAAAAAAGCAAGGTAAAATCAGAGATGTTCTGCAAAAACCACGGACAGACGAAAGATAAGATTCTGTGACATTAGGCAAAATCAGAAACAATTACTAGTTATGGACATTTTGCTTCTTGTGATGTGCTTAAATGACAGTGAAACAGAAGCAGCCTTTACATTTGCTTTCACATAAAAGGAATGCAGAAAGCCTGGTGGTCTGATTAACCAATGACATGTAATTGACCTTAAAATTGAAAATTATAGAAAAAAATACAAGTAAAAATTACAAATACAATTACTAAGACATGGCCTGGAGCATTTCTCCCCAGCCTCTGCTGAAAACTGGCTCATTCCAAGTTGGATTTTCCCGGTAAACAAATGTTGAATAAATAAATTAAATAAATAAGTAAAAACGCCCCAATCTGAAAATCCTTCTTTGTATGCCATTCTCTCTCCTGTTGAGTAGGTAATTGACATCTGTATTATTACATCAAAAGATCACATCATTGAACAGCATTTTATCGAACATGCTGCTTGTCAAACTGTTCTGGGATCACATTACAGTAGGGATCAGGAAAGTTGCCCTTGCCCCACTGTAGTATGATCTCGGAGTTATGTATAATTAGAGGGGGGTGGGGTTTGACAATGTGATCCTTCGATGATTTACAATAGACACTGTAACTGATTCTGCTGACCCCGATATGATGTAAGCACATCAGCAAGGAAGCAGAACTTCCTGCAGAGTAAACAATGAGGGCGAAGCATGTTATGGCTTTGGAGAGCATTTTTTTGGAAAAGGTATTCTTTAAAAAGAAAAGAATGCAAACTTAAATCTTAAATGACAGGCAAGGTAAACAGCTATGGAGGAAATGCAGTTTAAGAACAGATAAGACTACTTTGATTTTGTCAGTTTACATATGATCCTTAAGGGCATTTCAGAACAGGATTCCACAGATTTAGCATGCAGTAAAAATATTTTTATTTATTTATTTTACATTTGTTGACCGGGCTAGTCTAAACTGGATATATGTCCATTTTCAGTAGAGGCCTGGGGAGAAAAGCTCCAGCATAAACAGTTAAAACGTTAATTTATAAAAAGGACATGTATATTAAAATTACAGTACAGAGATAGCATTGTTTATATGAATAAATATAATACAAATTATGGATTATAGACAATATACAAAGGTTTGCTAGGGAAAAAGTAAAGAACAATTATTAGATCACAAAAACAGAGCAGGTTTAAAGTGAAAAAGAGTTGGTCTGTATGCTTAGGTTAGTGTGTGGGGATGGGATTTGAGCAGGAGGGGCATGGAATTTCAGTCTGGGTTAGAACAAGGACAGAGCCACTGGGCTTTAAGATGTTCTTTGATATGTTTTTTGAATAGAGTAGTAGAAGCTACGGTAGATAGTTAAGAAGGGAGCAGATTCCAGTTTTTTCCTATAGTATTAGAGAAAAGAAAGTCACCTGCTTTGTTGTTGGATTTAACTAAGGATACCAGATGTTTATTGGCAGAACGTAGTGTAGACAGATTTTTGTATGGTGAAATAAGATCTAGGAGGATAGGGGTATTATTGGGATAGTGCAGGATTTTATGGGTAATAAGTAGTTGTTTACTGAGTATAAGGTTCTGTATTTCTAGCCATCCAAGTTGTCTAAGGTTAAGGCAGTGGTGAGTTTTAAAGGGAGAGCATGTGATAAATCTAGCAATGCTATTATAACATGTAGAAGGTTTTGAGAGGTTGTTTTTAGATAGGTTAGTATATATGGCAGAGGCATAAAAGAGGGTAGAGATGAGGTGGGTTCTGGGCAATAGTCTTCCTGGCTAAGGGGATAAGGAATGGTTTAATTCTGTAGAGAGAACCAAGTTTTTTGTTAACAGACTTTATGGTGGAGTTAATATGGTCATCATAGTTAAGGCAATTGTAACTCCTAATAGCCGGGTGGTAGTATCTGGGGTTATGTTGGTGGCATTATTAAAGGTAATGGTAAAGAATGGATTTGGTGATTTATGAGTTGGCGTAAAAAGGAATAGTTTTGTTTTTTGGGGATTAAGGAGGAGGCAGTGTTGCATAAACCAGTTTTCAACACTTTGGAATACATTTTGGGTAACTGACTGGAGGGAGGCTAGATTCTTAGAAGTACAGATTAAGGTTGACTCATCTGCATATTGGATGCAGGTGGCTTGGGGTGTGTTCAAGTGAAGGTCATTGATGAATAAGGAAAAGAGAAGGGGACCTAAAATAGAGCCTTTTGGGACTCCAATATTTACGGGAAGTAATGATGACAGATTGTTTTCCCAAAGTACTGCTTGTTGTCTATTTTGAAGGTAAGCCCTAAACCATTGTAATGCTTGTGGGTTAAGAGAATAGGAATTTAGTTTGTCTAGAAGTAAGTTATGGTTGACCATGTCAAAGGCTTTTGACAAGTCAATAAATATTGCAGCAGAGAAGGAGTTGTTCCGATTTTTATTTATAGAGTCAATGAAGGAGAGTAGTGCAGTTGTAGTGCTGTGGAATGGTCTAAAGCCATGCTGGCAGTTTGCTAATAGGTTATTTTGTAGTAGGTGGTTAAGTAGTTGTTTGTGAATACATTTTTCCATTATCTTAGATAATGGAGAGAGAGTAAGGCAGTAGGTCGAAAGTTAGAGAGTTCAGTGGAAGACCCACCTTTATGAAGAGGGATGATATGGGCAACTTTCTAGATGGTTGGAATTTTACCTTCAGAAATAGTTAATGAGGATAGATATGGGGTGACATAAAGCCTTTGCAGCAATCTGAAGGTATTCTGATGGGAGATGATCAGTAGATGGTGTACATGGTTTTAGTTTTCTAAGTAGTTTGTAGATAAGAGATGTACTTACAGGTTGTAGGTGAAAGGTAGGAGTAGAAGAGTTGAGAGTATTTGGTAGGGGAGTAGAACAGGGAGGTAAAGAATTGGCTAGGTTTTGTATGGCTTCAGTAAAGTAGTTGTTAAAGGTATCAGGGATTTGATTGGAATTATTATGGTTGAAACCTGATGGGAAAGGAGTAGTAGGGTGTCCTGGCTGAAGAAGTTTGTTTATTCCTGACCAAAATTTTTGTGGGGTATGTTCAGTGGATTGTTGGAGGTGTAGGTAGTAGTCTTTTTTTGTCTCTAAGGGTGTCTTTTTTGGTAGCATTTCTTAGCTGTTTATAGAGGAGGTGATGAGATGGACATTTGGTAGCTCTCCATTTGGTCCAGATTTTATTTCTGAGGAGCATTTTTTGCTTTGTTTGTTTAGTGAGCCATGGAGCAGTTTTTGTTTTCATTCTGGTAGTGCGATAAGGTGCATGGTAGTCAAGAATTTGAAGAAAATAAGTGTTAAAGTAGGTCACAGCTTCATCAAGTTCAAGATGGGTAAGAGGTGACCAGTTGCATGCTAGCAATTCATTTTGGAAGCTATCAGGATTGAAGTATTTTTTGCAGTGGAAGGTTTTGATATTATCAGTTGCTGAAACATGAAGTTTTTTTCTAGTAATGTATGTAAGCATATGGTCACTGATGTTAACGGGGAGGGTACCTGGAGTATAGATATTAGGGTGGTTTTTGATGAGGATCCAGTCAAGAGTAGTTTCTTTCATGCTAGGTTTGTGGATTCTAGTGGGAGTGGTTATTAATTGGGAGAACCCAAAGAGATTTATGTGGTTAGTAGGCTTCTGGGTATTGTAGGTGAACCAGTCAATGTTGAAGTCGCCCAGTACAATGGTCTCTTGGGGTAGTTGGTTAGATAGATAACCAAGTATGTTTTCAAGAGTATTGGTATTATTACCAGGAGATAGATACATACAAATTAGGTAGATAGATTTGGAGTTGTTGATTTGGAGTTTGATAGACAGTGCTTCAGTTTTAGCATCTAATGATGGAAGCACATTACAGGGTGAAAGTTGGAGATGAGATTTGTAAAGTATGGCTATACCTCCACCTTTTTTGTTTATTCGGTCACATCTAAGGATATTATATCCTGGGGGGATAATTTCATGGTTTAAAGTAGATGGTTTAAGCCAGGTTTCAGTGAGACATAGAATATCAAAAGAGTGTAGATCAAGTAGTGCATGTAGATGGGAAATTTTATTGTTGATACTTCTAATATTTAGATGTGCTATAAGGAGGGAATTAAGTTCTTTAGCTATGAAAGGAGTGTTGGGTAAAGTTAAATTGTCAAGGTTGTTACTCTTGTCATTACTGGGGCCAGGGTTAGGATGAATATCACCATGAAGGAGGAGGTGGTGTTGGGTAAAATATAGGTATTTAAAGATTTTGTGGAAATTACTGAAGTTATTTTTAATAGTTAAGTAAGTTATGTGGCTTGTTCTGTGATATTTTGGTAGAATATAATTTGAGGTACTGGTTATGTTACTATGGTTAGCGGTTTAGATGAGAGAAAATGAAGAAGTTTGTTGGAACTCATGGTTTTGTTTGCATAGAGTAGTAAGATTTTCAAAGAAGGTGAGTGAATAAGGTATAGTAAGAGAGGCTATAACTGTAGTTAAGAGTAGTGTGGGGACAAAAATTGTGTTGTGTGTTGGGGCCATGGTAGTGTGTAAAGTGTAAGTTGTGATTATTTTGAAAGTGAGGAGAGCTGGAAGAAATGAAAGTGTCTGTGAGACAAGATAGGGCTGGATTAAAGTTGTCAGTAAGACTAATTTGAAGAGGATGTGTAAGAAGCAGATCCTGACAAAAGTTAGTTTAGGGGATGGATAGGGTAGGTATGGGAGTGGTGGTATGTGAGAAGTAAATTAAGGCTAATTAGGACAGATTGAGTTGGGAGTGCCTTAGTGATGATTAGGTTAGTGGTAGGTTGAGAAAGATAGGGGGAGGAGTCTCAGAGGTATAAGTGTAGGGCTACTGGGGGTGGGTGGGAATTGGGGGTAGGGTAGGGGAGCAGAGTGAGCCACAACAAAGAAAGGAAAAGGCAGTGAGAAAAAACAATCAGTAAGGTAGAAGGTAAAAACAAAAATTAGTAAGTAGAAGGCAAATGTGTGCGTGAGGAAGGGGGAATTATAAAACAGAGAGAAGAGAGGCCAGAGTGGGTAATGGTTAAGCTAGGAGTAGAGCAGGCGGAGAGGAGGGTTTGATAGAGGGTTTATAAGGACTGTTGAGAGTAGGGTGTAAGGTTAAAAAGGACTAGGGATGGGGAAAAAAAAAAGAAAGGAGACAAGTGCAACAAGCACGTAGGTGTAGAGTATGAGGTGGTGAGGGTGACAGAAAGGAGAATTAGAGGAGGGTAAAGACTGCCATCTAGTGGTCGAAGTCTGAAAGTACCATGCAAGGATAATATAGTAGTGGATACCAATAAAAGAAAAAGTAATGGAGAAGGAAAGAGGATTAGCGTGGTTGGAGAATAGAGGTGGTACAATGTCTTTGAGACAGGCGGGGAGAGCAACTGTAGTAGACAGGGAGGGGTATGGCTGCTGGCAGATTTGGCAGTTAAACTGCTACACCTAGGATGTGTAGTGGACAAGTATATACATAAAGGTTAGGAATGAAAAATACAGTTTACTTAGTGACATACAATCTTAGGCTTTATTCCAAGGGCACTTAGATACTCCAGGTGAGGTGAATACCCAGGCGGTTATAGGTAGGTGGATATTGCTGATCTATTGAGTCTGATAGGACACAGCCAGGAGCAGATAAAGTGAGTATGGTAGGTTTGAACAGAATCTTAGACTTTATTCCAAGGGCACTTAGATACTCCAGGAGAGGTGAATACCCAGGCGGTTATAGGTAGGTGGATATTGCTGATCTATTGAGTCTGATAGGACACAGCCAGGAGTAGATAAAGTGAGTATGGTAGGTTTGAACAGATTGGAATACAAAGTAAGATGCCAGGGATCGCTCAGCAGCCACGCGGAGAGGAGGAAATGTGAAGTACAATACCTACTTTAGAAACACACAAGATCACAGTGATTTTCAATGCCTTTTATAAGATAACTCCAAAGCACTAAAAAAAAAAAAACAAAATAAAATAAAATATGGCAGTGTTGTGTTTTGGCTTAACTACTACTTCATATTGTACTCAGGGCATAACAAGAGTTATTCAAATTATCTCAAAGTGTGTAAAAGTGCTTACAGTGTGTGCTTATTACTGTGCATGTATTCCGAAGAGTTTGTATGCAAAGTGAAGCTATTACATAAAGTGCAGTCAAAGTACAGCTATTTCAAAAAGTTTCTAGTGCTGGGTGTGTCTATTCACAAAGTGCCGCCATTACAGAATGTTTCTTGCGCTGTAAAGAATTATCTAGCAAAATACCTCCATTTTGGAGACGTTTCAGTGCACTTTGTACTGTTTATTCACAAAGTGCAGTTACTTTGAAATGTTTCTTACTCTGACTTCTTCTGCCCAGTCCACTCGCACAGTGCAGTTATTTTGAAATGTTTCTTACGCTGATAAGGGGTGATTTCTTGCAGTACAGTAATTTCAAGAGCATTACAGTACCCAAGAGACTTATTTCGCAAAGTTCAGTTGTTCAGAGACTTGTTGTGCTATTGGGCATAGTTACGAACACTGGCATAATTTCTGGCATATGTATATTTGTGTGTGTGATCAGAATATTTGAGCAAGAGTATAATATTTTTATACAAGCAGCTTATTCTGACAAAGATGCACAAACCAGGGCATTCATTTTGCTAAACCTAGATGGGTCAGAGGCCATGGAAATAGAGCATTCATTTGTGTATGCACCAGCATGAGGGAGAAGGTGAAAACTGACATATTGTTGTACAGGCTGAATCAAGGGAAGACCGAGTGTTTAAAACACAAATTCAGAGAAATGTGTAACCCCCAGACAAATATTACATTAGAGATACATTTGTTTTACACAAGAGATCAGAAACCAGGGGTGACTTTTGCAGCTTATATCACTGAGCTGAGGAACAAAGCTAAAATGTGCCGGTTTGGTGACTTAAAAGATGAGTTGATAAAGGCCAGGTTGTATGTAGTATTAACAGTGCTGCTGTGAGAAAGATTTTGCTTCGTGACAGTGATTTAATGCTAAGCAAAGCTACTGAGATTTGTCAAATCCATGAAGTTACCAAAAGGCACACAAGTATGCTTGCAAGTGATAAGAGCATGGTTTCGGCAGGCTCCAGTGTAAATGTAGACAGCATGCAACACATGGCAAACAGAAGCAGGCCTAAGAACATGGCAACCACAACTCCTGTGGGTTCCCCCGAGGAAACCACATAGTTTTCCAGCAAGTTCTAAGACTAGTTCAGTAAATGGAGCATGCTTAGTGCAATATCAGCATGAATCAGCAAAATCCTAATCTAGCGTTACAGTTAACTGTCACAATTGTGGTGCCAATCATGAGTCTAAGAGAGAGAAATGTTTGGCATTTGGTCAGCAATGCCACAAGTGTAAGAAATGGAATCATTTTCAAAAGTTGTGCAAATCAAGTAAACCCCACACAGTTATAAAGAAGGGTCACTCAAAAAAGCAAGTTGATAATACAGAGTTGCAATTCTACATTCTAGATGGTGTATTAGTAATTGGGGAAAAGGTTGATGCAGTGAATTTGTTGGCAAAGAACGAAGTATTTTGTACTGTCCAAATCAATGTTAAATTCACCAAGATCAAAGTAGACACTGGTTCAAAGCGTAATGTTATGTCAGCAGACACATTTATTAAAGTGAGAGCCGGTGAATAACTCAATCTGGCTAGTAGTGCGAAACTTGCTGCTTATAGAGGTGAAGAAATTCAAACCAAAGGCTCAGTACTGCTGTCATGTTCTTTAGCTAGCAACTGTTACAGCTTGTTATTCTATGTAGTCCAAAGACCTGTGCAGTCTTTATTGGATCTCAGAGAGTCTAAGAATGAATCTGCTTTCTTTTACCAAAGTTGTTCATTATATAAGCATATATCCTAGTTCCAATTTTTCTGAAGCCATTTTTTCAGAGTACGCTGATGTTTTCAATGACAAGTTGGGCAAACTTCCAGTTGTGTATTCTATGAAGTAAGAGGTCAGTCCAGTGGTCACACCAGCAAGAAAAGTTCCAATAGCTATGCAGGACAAAGTCAAAGTTCAGTTGAATAAAATGGTGCAGTGAGGTGTAATTTGTCCAGTCACAGAAACAGAACCAACTGAATGGGTATCATCCATATCCAACCCACAAGAAAGGCTCAGATGAAATCAGAATATATATTGACCAATGAGATTTGAACAAATCATTAGAGAACACATCATCCAATGCATACAGTTGAAGAAATCACATCCCTAATACCGAATGTCACTGTTTTTTTTCTCTCTTGGATGCAAAAAGTTCATTTTGGTAAGTGATGCTTGAGTGCAAATCCTTATTACTGACTACTTTCAGTACCCCGTTTGACAGATACAGATTCCCAAGGATGCCATTTGGAATAAATTCTGCAAGTGAAGTCCTTCAGCATGCAATGCAGGAATTTTTTTCTGGTTATCCTTGTGCCATAATAGTAGGTGATTTACTGGTTGCAGGCAATGGTGAAGCAGAGCGTGACAGAAATCAGACTACCAGATGTTACATATGTAGGTCATTTATTTACCAGTACTGGCTTGAGACCACACCCTTCCAAGCAACCAGCTATTCCTGAGATGTCAGTACCTGATAATGTTAAAGCTCTACAGCGTTTTCTTGGCATGGTCAACTATTTAGGCAAGTTTATACCAGACTTCAGTGAGTTGACAGCATCTGTGAAAAGTGACATGCAAAAATGTTACATGGTCTTGGTTGGAACAGCACCAGAGAGCATTTGAAGACCTTAAGCAGGAAATTGCTACCTCACCTACATTAAAATACTATGATATTAATAAGCCAGTAATTCTTTCCTGTGATACTTCAAAATCTGGTGTTGGTGCAGTTATCCTTCAAGAAAGCAGATCAGGAGCCTATGCATCTAGAACCCTTACCCAAACTGAAAAGCAATATGCTCAGATCGAGAAAGAATGTTTGGCAATAATATTTGCATGTTCAAAGTTTCATGATTATATCTATGGTCGAGCTATTCAGATTGAAACTGATCACCAAACTCTAATTACTATTCTAAAGAAGCCTATGCATTCAGCTCCAGCGAGATTACAAAGAATGATGCTCAGACTGCAAAAGTACAACTTCAAATTGGTCTATACAAAAAGCAAACTTCTTTATCTGGCTGATACCTTATCCAGCTCGCCCAGAAATACAATGGAACAGCTTGATGCAGAAAATTTTGGCTTTGACGTAACAGAAGTGCATAATTTTTCTACCACGAGACTTGATAAGCTGAGAAATCATATAAAGACTGATCCAATTTTGCAAAAGCTCAACCACTACATTAATGCTGTACAGCCATTAAAGCAATCTAGTGTACCACCAGACGTGCAAACTTATTTTCCTTACAGAGAAGAGATGTTGATGGAAGATGGCGTTATTTTCAAAGGTCCTAGAATTGCTGTTCCTGCTTCCATCCAACATGAATATATGCAGATTTTGCATCATGGTCACCCAGGTTCTGAACCTACCAAAAGAAGGGCAAGAGAGCTAGTATTGTGGCCTTCTCTAATAAAAGACATTGATAAAGTACTTTCTTCTTGTTCAGTATGCAACAGTACTAAATCACAGTCAAGTTCCAGAATTACCTTGGTCAGCAGTAGTCACTGATGTATTTGAGTGGAACAATCAGCATTACTTATTATTGGTAGAATCTTATTCAAACTGCTTTGAGATCAATTTACTACCCAACGTCCACTGCTGTTATCACCAAGTTGAAATGTCATTTCTCAGTCCATGGTAGTCCACACAAAGTTGTTTCTGACAATGGTACTCAATTTCTAGTAAGTTGTTTCAGAAACTTGCAAGAGAATGAGACTTTGTACATTTTACTAATAGTCCAGAATATCCACAGTCAAATGGACTAGCTGAACATGCAGTACAAAGTGCAAAGCAATTATTTGAATACTGTCTTTTTGAATTTACTCAATCTCAGAAACAAAACCCATGACGATATACTTGGCTCGCCTACTCGAGACTTCTATCCAGGCAAACTAGAACAACATTGCCTATTAGATCCAGTTTATTGAGGCCTAAAGCTAACAACAACAGAACCATCACAGCTCAATTATTCAGGAAACATTCTTTCCAGAAGTCCAGCTATGATAAACTGAGCAGATTTCTTCCTCCATTGAAAGTAGAGAAAGCGAGGATACAAATGGCGAGAAGTTTCCACCAGACTGGTCAAGTAACAGGTATATGTATCGAGCCACAATCCTACTTCGTAAAATATGAGGGTGGGGAGTACAGGAGAAATCACAGACATCATCTTCCTGTAACAGAATCAATATCACAGCATTGTTCCTGTGATACAGAGTCTAGATCTCAGAGCAATCCAGACAATGTTCCTGTTGCAGAACACGTCTTAACCTCTACTTCCTTTCCTGATGATGTTCTTGATGTACCTAAGGTTGAGCATTCAGCAGAGACAGTCCCAGCTGCTAAATCTGACTAAATTGTATGTCACATGTTTTGGTCATATTTCCAGACCTAGTGTAAAATACACAGGGACCTGGACTTGATTGTATATATGTGTATCTAGCTCTTTGCAACTGCATGACAGAGAATTATTTGTATTGACTGCATGTCAACTGTCAATGTTGTATAACCTATTTCTCACAGACGGAGGATGTAGAACAGAGCGTGTGTGCTGTATCCAAGAAGCGTTTCAAGGACTGAATGTGCATGTAAATTTCGAGCACGTGCTGATCTCAGTGCCATTTTGAGAGTGCAGCCAGAGAGTGAGCATATACGAGTGTAACAGCTAGTTTGTATATGTTTACCTAAGTTCAAGTTAATAAGCCTCAATCCTGATGTGTACGTACATAATAAAGCTGCTTGAAGAGAACACAGTCTTGTCTATTGTATCCTGACTAGATGAGAGACATTTTTGTATGGCTGTTATTCTCCTTAAAGATCTGCATCCAAAATCTCACTCTCCTTATTTCTTGAACCCCGCCCCGTTACATCAGCATTTCTTGCCACCTTGAATTTGTTATATATGAGCTTTAATAGTGTAGCTTTAAAATATCCCTTAACATCAGATAATCCCACCCTACCTTGTTATATTGGAAAGATCAACTTATCTCACTTGACCATTGCCATCTTCCCCTTCCAGATAAAATCCTTCCACTCTATTAATTACCGTCTTCAACTTCTTCTCTGGCTGGTAAAAATATGCCTCACCTGTACACAGAACTAAAGTTACTAAAAAATGTTCACTGCTTGTATACTGCTTTCCATACCCATAAACACAAGCTTCCAGATTCTCAATGTTTGCATTATCATTTATTTAGCCTTTTCCCACATATCCTTAACTGCCCTAAATGAACCCTTTTTAACCTGTACTCCTAAATACGTCATTTTAGTGGCCATTACTGAACCAAGTCATGTGTTAGGTACACAGTTTACAACTATAAACTTTGTTGTCTCTTCATTCATTTTATACCCAAAGAAAACTTGAAACTGTCTCAGAATGTTCCACAACACTGAGATGTCCACTTCTAACTCTATCATGTATGAATAATATATTCAAATAAAGCCAACTTTTCTTAGTTACCATACCAATTCTATCCTTGAACTTCTGAGTCACTTGTTTTCTTTGCCAATGACTCTAGATCTAATACAAATAAAGGAGAAAGAGGATACCCCTGCCTGGTTCCTTTGCTCAGACACAACTTATCTGAGATGAGTCCTCCCACTTTATTTTTTGCCTCCGATCCTTTATATATCCTCCTAATTAACTATTATTGCGTCAGGGAATGCAAATGCTTCCACCTCCCTACTCAAAATCCCAGCTTACTTTGTTGAATGCTTTCTCTGTATCAAGAACCACAAATAGGGATATTTTCTTACATTCTGCTTCCTTCTGGATTATCACTATTCTATTAATGTTATCAAATGTTTGCCATCCATCCACAAAACCACAATGATCCATATCAATTTTGGCAACACCTTTGCCATTATTTTAGCTATTATAGACAAACACTTTATAATAGTTTAAAACTGAAATGGGCTTATGTGAAGACAGGTCTGATGGGTCTTTACCATCATGAGGTATTACAACCACTTTTTTCCAGGATGTTGGTGCTCCCCATCTTTTTAAAAATAACATTAAACAAAACCTTCCAGATCTTTACCACTTCCTTCCCTCCTAGCTACCAAATTTCCACAGGGAATACCATCTATTCCTGGAGACATTCCTGCAGACTGATTACACTATCATTTTTATCACTTCTCCTCCTATCTTCTTCTTTCGGCTTTTCCCGGTTAGGGGTCGCCACAGCGGATCACCTGTCTGCTCATGATTGGCAGTGGAGTTTTACAGTGTCGAGTTGCCAGCCCAACCTTCCACAGAAGGCACACACATACACGCACTCACACCTAGGGCCAATTTAGAGTGTCCAATCCACCTGCAGCATACTTAACTGTTAATTGTTGAGCCTCATCTACCTCTAACCTTGGCATACTCAAGTCTTCCATAAACATTTCTTAAATATTTCCATTTGTGCTTTTTCTTGATTTCTACATTCATCTGCTTTATGCAAATTTTCATAAAAGTTACAAAATATCTCTAATAACTCCACTGGACTTATGATTATTTTTCTCATTATAGGCTCCCTAAGTTTTGCAACAACCCTTTCTACTACCTAACTTGTTGTGCTAAGAGTTTTTTGTGCTCTGGAATTATCAAAAACAGCTGCTTAATAGCAATCTTTCTATACTCATGCATATTATGCAGATACTTCATTTTCTCTTTAGCTGTCTGCAGTTGTGACTTTTCTTGTTCTGTGAGACTCTAATATCTGGAATTTTTTTCTATCTTCTCTAATACCTCTTGAATAACTTCCACTACCCATGCCTAAAATTTCTTTCTTTTTAACATGTAGGTTGAGAAGTGCCAATATCTCATTTTTACTTCACTACCCTGCATTTTATCTTGCTTATTAATGGCGCATGATCTGAAGTAGTTATTGGATGTCTGTCAAAACTTTCAAGTAAATGCACATGCTCTTGTGAAATATAACTTTTGTCTAGAATAGCCCAGCTACTGTATCTTGAGGGATACGTAAATTGTAAGTTCCTTTACATCTTTCATACCAAATATTTTTATTAATTTCTTCAGAAATCTATCCTTTGTTATATTTTCCCTTCTAGGTTCCCAGATACATCTTCACTGCTGCAAATCAAGCTCCAGTCCCTGCCTATAAGTAGAATTCTCTGCAGAAAACTGATTTCTCCCCAGATTTTTTAAAACTCCATAATATCAGTTTTAGGTGGAATACACATGCCAGTGTTATCCTCTTCCCTAGCCAGTAGCCCCTTACTACCACAAATCTACCATTACCATCTTTTTTCCCTTCTTCTATGACTATTGAAGATCCTCTAGCAATTGGAATAAGCACCCCCCGTTTCCTGTGTCCCTAATATTCTGTTGAATATCTATCTTGAAATCCTTTCTTTATCAGTTTCACATGCTCAATTCTTTCCAAATGGGCCTTCTGTAGTATTGTTATTCCCACTCTGCATTTCTTAATATAATTTAATACTCCTACCTTTTTGTCTAAACCCATGAGGCCATTTATGTTCTAAAATAATACTTTTAATCTAGCCATTATAAGAAGTTATTATTCCCACCTATTATATACAACTTTAAAATGTCTACTTCCAGCTTTTGTGTTACACAGACCACCTAATGTCTGGCAGGTTGATCCTGTATGTAGTTATTTCTTCTCATCTCTATTTGAACCTAGGTTACATTTTATAAGACTTTTTGATTTAATGAAAACCCACAAACATACACCAGAGCACCCCATAACTTATTACATTAAAACAATCAAGGAAAATTAGGTACGTCTTCATATAATGAAGTTTAACCCTCATGACACAAACCATTTTCCCAAATCAACAGCTGTACCCACAGGCATTAATTAACCTAAAATTAAGGATATTATAAGCCTGCACTTCTACTTACACTAATTGCTGTCTGTTCTTATATTTTTATTCTCCTCCCAGATGCAAAAAACATGTATGCTTTCAGAAAGCATTAACTTTTTGACTCAAAAAAGTGCCATTTTAAATAAAACTAAATTATACACTGTTCTATTAAATAAAGTATTTAGTTGCCATAAAATCTGTTCTCTATTATTCACTTTCAATTATTTCAAACTTTATTTTTTTTACCCAGCTGGTTGCCCTTGTACCTTTTCATTTTGCATTTCTCTCTGCAAACAATGCCCAGACCTCTTGATTACCTTCACCTTTAGTCAGCTTGAAACATACCAAAAATATAGCTGCCCTTAGCTGCAGGCTTCTCAACTGGCACTGAATATGTATTTTCTTAAAGAAAACTATGCTCTCTCATTTTTTTAAAACCCACTTGCATAAAAAAGCCATTAGATTAAGCCAATGGTTTTAATCCAGACATTCATCTATGCAAAAGTAAAAAAATATTTCAAGTCTATATGTATTATAATTGGTGCACTTTTACACCCAATCCCACCACCACAACAAACCAAGTAACCTATTGACTTAGAAAAGTTGGACAAAAGCACCTTTTTTTACAATGTAATGCCTACATTTCTTATAAGAAAAAAGTGCCCGTTTAACTTTAGTATCTTCATCTTATACAATCACTGAAAATCCTTTACTATATAACATACAATTTATATAATAAAATGTTTTATACAAGTACCGATATCAAAAACTGTTGATTTCACCTTTTACTCCTAGTTTCCCTTTTAGTGTCAATCCAAACATATTAATGACTAAGTGAGACATATGTCTGTCTCCTAACAAACAGTTTTAACAAAGTCAAAAAATCCAATCTTTCTCAGCCACTTTTTTTGTGTAAAGCCATATTTAACAAATGTGATTGATGCTTTATAGCCTCACTTTTGTTCACTAATTTCAGTGTTTCTACTGTTCATCTCCATCTCCCAACCACAGACTACAGTTCAAGTCCAAGGCACTCCTGATTCTTCTAGTCAATTCTTGCGATTTTTACTCTCTCTCGCAAGCACTTCGCTTTGAAACATTGGAAAATATTTCACTGGCAAAGCCTCTCTACAGTCCCCTTCTGACTAATGGCTCACCTCCTGTTGGACAGACTTTTGTACATCACTGCTGGTCTGTGCTACAACAAAAAATTACTTTGACCCTCCAGGAAAAATATTCTGAAGACAGCAGGCTACAGCAGCTTTAATCTCAAACCTGCCTTTAGACATTCCTCGATTGCTGGGATAACTTTTTCTTCTTCTGCTTGGTGTACAATGAGTAATCATTTTCCACAAACAATTTGCTATCTCCAGTATTTAACACTTTGCCCTTCTGCTGGAGTTCTCTCAGGATCAACATTTTCTTCTGGCACGCTTGCATCTTTATTAATACAGGTCAGTCATAGCTGCTTTCTCATGGCCAGGTTTGGAGCATACACATGATGTGCCTTTCAATTACCAAATCCTGCTGTAGAAAGAAGTCACTTATATGTGCTTTCATAAAATTAATACAGTTTATTCTTTCCAGTTTCACTGGTACAGCAGCAAATCTCCATCTTTCTCTGTGTGTTCTGTCCTCTAACTCTTACTATTTTTTGAAACCGCTCTTTTTGAGAAGTCTCCTACTCTGACAGCCTCTCCTTCATTTTGAAGTCAGATTTTTTTCAGTTTATCAGTTCATATGAATAGTTGTTTAAAGCTTCTTCCATTTGTTCAGCCTTTTGTTATTAGAGTATGTGGCTCCTTCAATGTTTCACTTATTTTAATCAGCTCTGAGAACATCTGACTTGTTTTCCTCTAAATTACCGGAAACTATCTCTTGTACCAAAACTGGAGCATAAACTGCTTTTTCCTCAACAGCTGCAACATCTTCTCTTCACCTTTTCTAGTTGATTTTCTTTCAAGCCCTCAAGTTTCTTCTTTGCTGTCATACACACAGTATAAGTACTAGCCAGTAACTGAATTTTACTAAAACAGGCAGAATTACTGGCCCTTATCTATCAGCTTCATTTTTTCTCACTGGGAGAGCTACAATTAAGTTGTTAATCAGTGTGTAGCCATTTATTTTGCCTATATTCTTAAAAATTCTTAGTAGGGAGGTCAGTTTCTAAGCCACAGTAAAATTCTGCCTGGCTTCATCCCAAGCTACTACATTTCCTTGCACAGTTATTTACTCCTAAAACATTAGTTCCTTTGTTAATTTTCTTCAATAAATTCCAGTCCCCTCTTGCCCATTTTCTATAGCTTTACCTGCAGTCACCCCTACTGCCAAAATCTTTTTTTTCCCATTCTAGTTTTGGCTTAGTTCTTAGAATACTTTCTGCAACTTTTATAAAAATAGTAGTAGTTCTTATTTTCTTCAACAACCTGCATCTAAAATCCTACTCTTGCCTCATTTTGTGAAGTCCCCCCTGCTTCATTATGCCTTTCAACTAAGATTTGTAATCTTCTGCTTGTGTCACATATATGAGCCTCAACTGCGTAAAGTGTCCCTTCAAATTATATAATCATAAACCACCTTGTTCTATGGGAAGAAACAACTTATCCCACTTACCTCTTCCCCTCCCAAACAAATCCCTTCAAGTCTTTATTATGATCCAAACTTTTCTCCAATGAAAATATACCCAACCTGTACATAAAATGAAAGGGACTACTATAGTTTGTATAGTACTATCCATATACATAGTCAAAAGTTTTTAGCTTCTCAGTTTATGCATTACATATTGTCTAGTGTCTTTTCACATATCCCTGACTGACATAATAGAATTCTTTCGAATCCATATACCTAAATACTTTATTTTATCATGTCCCCACAGATATAGGTATTGCTGAACCAATTTTATCATGTCCCCACAGATATAGGTATTGCTGAACCAATTTGTGTGTGGGTACACATAGGGTTACCTTTTTATGTGGCGAAAACTGGACCAAAGCCACACCCCCTTGCACTTCCTACAAACCTGCCTCTCTCCGCTCATTTCCCAGTCCACCTTACCCACTCTCCCGCTCATTTTATGATGCAAATGCAGACATCATCACAAGGTGAAATGTCTTCCTTTGCTTTTTCCTCTCCTTTATAAAACAGTCCCAAGTTTTAACACATCGTTAGCGATGCTTTTCAATCGAAAAGTTATTTTACTGCTGCTTTATGAACTCTGGCATTTTGTTTTTGCAGATAAACAGAATACTGGAGTTTGTACAGTGCTTTCCGGAGTACCGGACTAACATCCTGATTTCTGGGTAGTCTGGAAAAATTCTGGAGAGGTGGCAAGGTTAGGTACATAGCTTACTGCTATAATGTTTGTTTAATCTTCATTTCTTTTGTATCTTGAAAAGACTAACATTTCTCCAAATATTCCACAACACTGAAATGTCCTTTTCTGGACTTCTGAAGTACAAAATAATATATGTGAATTAAGCTAAATTTTCTTGATTACCATAGCAGTTACATCTCTGAACCCGCGAGTCCCTTATTTTCTTTGCTAATGGCAGATTAAGTTGAAAATGTATAAAGTAAATAAAGGGAAAGATGACCCTTGTCTGGTTCCTCTGTTAAAAACAGATTTTGTCACTAAGGAACCCTCACACCTCAAATATTGATATATATATATATATATATATATATATATATATATATATATATATATATATATATATATATATCTCCAGTTCGATTCTCGGCCGGGGTGCCTTCTGTGCGGACTCTACATGTTCTCCCTGAGTTTGTGTGGGTTTCCTCCGGGTGCTCCAGTTTCCGCCCATGTTACAAAGACATGTGTCTGGAGCATTTCTCCCCGGGCTTCCGCTGAAAATTGTCTTGTTCCAAGTCAGACTTCCCTGGTTAACAATTTAAAAATAAATAAATAAATCCTCTTAACTTACTCAATTATTGTATCGAAATATGCAAACACTACTACTGCCCTACTCATAAAAATTCTGACTTTAACGCCTTCTCTCCATCAAGATCCACCAAAAATAGTGGCATTTTCCCACACTCTACTTCTCTCTGGATCATCATTGATCTATTAATGAATTCAAGTGTTTGCCTTCCCACCACAAAACTATACTAATCCTTACCTGTCAATTTTGGCAAGACCACGGCCACTCTCTGAGCTAGTACAGACACTTTATAGTTTAAAACTGAAATTGGTCAAAATGAAGCTGGGTCTTAAAAGTACTTATGCTCTGGGTAATACAACCACCATAGCTTTCTTCCAAGATTATTGCATTCTCCCTCATTTTAAAACAATGTTTATCACTTCTCCATTCCTAATGCCTTTTTATCTGAATAATGAGCCTCATCTTCCTCTAATCTTGGCATAGTTAATTCTTACACACACACACACACATATATATATATATATATATATATATATATATATACACACACACACACACTTCTGCTCCTTCTTTGTGGTTTCCATATTCTTCTGTTTTATTTTAAAAATTCTAAGCAAATTTTGTACATATCTTATACCACTATAAGAATCTCTGGTTACTTTACTTGTCATAGGTTCCCTAACTCTGGCAATAATCATTTCTACTTCCTGCTGTACAAGTCACTGTACTAAGAGTTTTTGTGCTCTGGAGTTATTGATAAATACTTGCTTAATATCAACTTTTCTAAATTCATACATATTATCCAAATACTCCCTTAATTTCCCGTTAGCACTTTGCAATTGTTCCTCTCTTCTTGTTCTTCTAGATTCCTCTTCTTCTGCAAATGTGCACCTTTGGCAAAACTTCTAAATAACTCCTACTGCTTCTTTCCTACATCTTTCTCCCTCTCAGTTCTACTATAGTTAAAATCCACTATCATGTTATCCCAACTCCCTAACCATTCCTTCTGAAGAAATGCTCGTCTTCCCTAATATCTCTTTAATCACGTCCTCTTTTTTACAAAATAAGCAGGAAAGTGCCAGTGTCTCATTTTTCCTTCATTGTCCTGCATCACTATCTTGGTGTTTACTGGTGCATAACTTGAAATAATTATTGGATGCGTTTCAAAGCTTTCAATTAAATACTCTTGCTTATGTGAAATGTAATTTCTATCCAGCCTAGCTCAGTTTTTGTACCTTTGGGAATAATATGTAAAATCTGTCTAAGCTCCTGCTAGTAAATTCATATCTTCATTCCAAATAACTCTCATATACTTCTTCAGAAATCTATATCTTCTGTTATATTTCCCCATTTGGTCCCCATGACACAGTTTCTCTACTACAAATCAAGTTTTCGTCCATTCCCATAATCAACAGTCTCTGTTGAAAGCTAATTATGTCTCTGAAAATTCTCTTACACTCCATAACAGTAGTTTTAGGGGGAATACAAAAACATACCAGTGTAATCCTCCTTCCCTGTTAATGTCTCAATCGCCATAAATCTACCATTACTGTCTTTCCTCACCAATTCTATCAGTATTACAGCCCTTCTTGCATTCAGTATTATTTCCTCCTTTGTCTGATACTCTGATAAATATAAATTCAAAAGTAATTTCTTGGATAAATTTCCATGCTCATTTCTCTCCAAGTGTGTCATATGCAACATTGCAATTTGCATCCTACACTTCTAAAACAATTCAGTACTGTTTTTTATCTATATCTGCAATGTCATTGACTTCCCATGATAAAATTTTAAGAGTCATCCAGTGAATTAGAAAAGGGTTGAGGATTACTTCTGTTACCTTATTTATGACGCCAGAGCAGGGAACTCTATCAAATGCTTTGGCTAAACCCAGTTAAGCAATGTTGTTGTCTGTCTTTCGGCTTTTCAAGTTAAGGGGTCACCACAGCAGAACTCCGGTCTGCTAATGATTGGCAGTAGATTTTTACGAAACGCTGAGGTGCCAGCTCGACGCTCAACCTTCAATGAAGGCATGCCCATTTACACACGCATGTCTTTCGAACGCTACCCAACCGCGGGGAGGACATGCAGACTCCACACAGAAGGCACTCCCAAGCCCAGCTGAGAATCAAACAGGAGAACCTCTTGCTGTGAGGTAACAATGCTACCGCTGTACCACCACGACGTCATTAAGCAATATGAATGAAAAATCTTTCACCTAGGGCATTAACTTTTTCAAAGAGAAGATCAAGAAAACCTTATCTACCCTTGACAAATATGAACCAAGAGCAGGAGAGTTAGCTTAGACCCGAAAAAAAATTCTAGGAGGTCTGAGTCAAAATTAAAAATAAGTAACTGTACTGTCCTTGGCCTGAAATGCCTGTTTCTGCTGGTGTAAGGGAGGACAGGAATGAAGATTTAGCTTTCTCACCTTCGTGGAGACCAGTGATCACACTGAGGTTACTGTCTAAAACAGGGGTACGGCCAAATGCTTATGTCACAAAAAGATGCAGCTTTCAACATTAAGGCCTAACACATGCCTATACCAAACATATATATGGAGTCGAGGGATCTGGAGTTCATGATATTAAGAAGAGACAGAGTAATTGTTGCAAACGATGGTGGACTTGGTATTTTATTAATCATTCTCATAACAAATATATTTGCTTTGTCTTCTAAAAGGGAATATCACACATTTAAGCATTTGATTTATGACTCCAGGGACACAGAAGGGACCCTGTTATTACTTCTTCTTTTGTTTTTTTCCCCGGTTAGGGGTCGCCACAGCGGATCACCTTGTCCGCTCATGATTGGCAGTGGAGTTTTACGGTGTCGAGTTGCCAGCCTGGCGCCCAACCTTGAACAGAAGGCGCACATGCACACACACACACACACTCCACCTAGGGCCAATTTAGAGTGTCCAATCTGCCTGCAGCATGTATTTGGGATGTGGGAGGAAACCCATGCAACCACAGGGAGGACATGCAGACTCCGCACAGAAGGCACTGGAGAACCTCTTGCTGTGAGGCAGCAATGCTAACCACTGCACCACCGTGGCCGCCCCGGAACCTATTATTACTGATAAAGTGAAATTCTGCTTGTTGAGACTGATTTTTTTGGACCTGTACTAGATCAAATTTAAACACACCAAATTTTCTCTGATAAAGATCTGAAACCTGGGCAATGACAGTATTCAAGTTCAACCACTAGACCACCAAAAAATCCCTAATTATATCTATTTTTGATACCTGGATTAGTAAAAATTAGACAAAAATGCTAGTTTTCCACTAAGAAATTTCTTACAATGTGGAATTATTTACCATATATAGTCTCCATCTACATTAAGTTATACAAAAAATGTAGGTTTACTTCACCAGTTCCTTGTTTTACCTACTCAACATTAAAAAAATAAACTTTACCAAAGATTAACAAATCTCTCAAAAATACCTTCTAGTAGTGGTTGTTTGCACTGGTCAGTTTAGATGTTTGGAAATTCTACAATCACAGATCTTCTGCTGTAAAGACTTTACAGCAAGTCTAAATAGGACTTGGCTAACTGAATAGACTAATTTTATGTTTATTTGGTTAAATCAAATTTTATAAAGCATAAATAAACAGGCATTTGTACTTTGGTTTTGAAACCATATTGACCCAAATTACTGGAAAGTTTAAATATGTTTATCAAGTTGTTAATTATCTGTGGAAATTACAAATGAGTAAAATGTAGTACACTAAACTGCTACTTGCCTCAAGCAAAATGTACCACATATATTCGAGTTCAAAAAATTAAAGCAATATGTGCTCTGCACCACTTCATGCACATTATCTTGATGCCACTTAAAACTAACACTGACCTACCTCTCCTTTGCAAGGACAGAAAGCCCTTGTAGCAAAATGGGTACGACTGTCTGGTCCAGATATGCTCGTGTAGGCAAGGACTGTACATCAACCTTCTGTTTTGATGGCTTTTCTGCATTTGCTTTTTCATTTTCCACTATTCGCTGTTAAGGGGGGAAAAAAATTAGAACTTCAAGGCAAAAGCACTGTAAGATTCTCAAGAAATACAATTACATATTAAAATAAGACAGCATGCACTTGTGTGTGTGTCTGTGTGTGTGTGTGTGTGTGTGTGTGTGTGTGTGTGTGTGTGTGTGTGAAGGCTAGAGAAACAATGGAGAATGTTGGCAATTCAGAACTCAAGAATGAAGATTACAAGGATAAACACAGAACCATAAATAGGTTATAGGTTATCTGGAGGCTTGTGTAGATTCCCAAACAACTTAAACATAAAAAGAACCTCTTCTCAAAGTTGAAGAGCAAAAACAAAAAGCCTTAAATACACTTCAGGCTCTCAATACTAATGCTGCACTCCAGAACCACCGGCACCTGCAAAAAGTGCCTCCTGAGAAGCCCTAGTTACGGCTCTAGGTAAACGTTTAACTAGTAAAGTGGAAAACCTGACAAATACAGTAGAACAGGAAGTAGGAAAACCTTAGTTGCTTAGTTAAAGCATGTAGGCCACGTAACCCACGACAGATAGCAACTTTGGAGTACCAGAAAAATTAAAAGGTTGGAGAAAAACAAAGACATGACTGGGACATTTCTAAATTGTGCATTAAACAGGACAGATTTACATCTAAATTAGGTATCAGAATCGCCAACAAATACTGAATTAACACACTAACTGAAAAAAATTGGATTAAGTTAAAAAAAATAATTGCTAATACAGGATATGCTGAAGTAAAGGGGTCACTTAGCTGCGCAGATATGTAAGTTTTGTTTAAGATATTGAAAATAAGGGTAAAGGTCATGTCACTATGACAACAGAAGAGAAACTACAGAAACGTAGAACTCAGGTAAAGCAAGATTAATAACAGGAGGCTATATTACAGGTAAGACAGGAAATGGATGAAGTGGGCATGCTATGGAGTCAACAAAAGAGAAATTATGAGGAACATGGATGTATCTGAGTAAAAAAACATGTATGGGAAGACATGTCATGGTTTAATTCTTCAACTGCAGCTGCTGAAAATACTCTGCATGAGATAAAGTTATCTGCTGTGAACACTTAATATTCTCAGCTTTAAGATTATCGCATCATAATTTCAATGCAAAAAGTTATCTGCTGCTCAGCACAAACCTAAGGGAATAGGACACGATATATTAGTCATTCCATATAATGAAAAATCAGACCAACTTGTTAAAACAATATATGACTCTTGGAATATTGTTATAGAACCTAACAAAGAACTGGTTAATGTTTTAGGTAACAAACCAAAGGTTACCTTTAGTAAAGGGCAAAGTCTTAAAAATATTTTTGAAAATAGTGTGAAATGTGACTTATTTATGAAATCTATGATGAACAAATGTGGTGCATGTCGATTATGTAGGTTCATTAATAATGGACCTTACCTCTCAATCATCAATTATGATAGGACTATTAGATGTCCAGGAGCATGTGATTGCAACACAGCCATGGTGGTATATATTGCTACCTGCACAGCATGCTCAGCTTTCTATGTAGGGAAAACTAACAGAAAGTTGAAAACAAGAATTATAGAGCATGTTAGTGACATTAGAAATCACAAGCAGACTAGTGCTCTATTTATTCACAGCACTTTTTGCCATAATTTCAAAAAATTCTTGTTTTTTGTAATTGACAGAATTGTTCATTTCAATGTACAACAAGGAGGTGATACTAAGAGTTTACTAGAGGCCAAAGAATGTCTTTGGCAACTTAGATTGAATGCAAGTAAGGATCCAGGAATTAACGATCAAATATCTATAGCTAGTATTTTGAAGTTAAAATCTCAGTTCATATAATGAACATAATAGCTATTCCTCTCTAGGCATTAAATTTGCCGATATTCAATACAACTATTAGCATCAATACAATTATACAACCACCCTGATTATGGAAATTTGCGATTTTGTAATTATTAATAGGATATTACACGTCACTCCTCAATTTTTGTTAAACACAAGTTTTTAAGAAAAGTTTTTTATGAAAAGATTTTTAACAATAACAAAAATTAACTAAACTACCATTTATATAAATATATATATAATATTATCAACCTAGTTCATACAACACATTATTTTATTACATTACTTTATTACACTATACACCTCTATTTTACTATGTTATGGTTATATTGAATGTGTTGTCACAATTAAATTTGTGATTTTGTCACATCTATTGTTAAAAAATTATTAAAAAATTTTTATACCTTTTATATTTTTTAAAAAGTTTTAGATTTTTATTTTAAATATATATTTATATATTTATTCACAAAAATTAATTATAGTAATTTTTTGGCACATATACATAATTAAGTACTGTAATACATACTATCATAATTATTACAACACAGTTTTTCAATCTACACGGAAATGCTATGCTTTGTACTTTGACACCTTGTTCTATTTTTTTGTACTGTTCCCCTGACATCAAACATACACAAGACGTTTATACAGTTTTTACACAAACGCACTGTGTACGGACTCTGAGTTTTTAAACACTCAAATCTTGGTGTATGTTAAAATGTATTTTACATCTGACACTACATTTTTAAACAACATTTCAATGGACTTGTTTTTTTAAAAATACAACAGGTTTTATCATATAAATTGGATTATTGTTTGATTAGTAGATTATGTTATTATCATTTTATTAATTAATTAGTGTTTGTATTTAAGGGATGTTGTGCTCTCCAGTTAATTTGTACTCTGATGATGCCCTAGGACGTGAGGGTGAAAGCGCTTAGTTCCACAACTTTGTTTTATCGTGTTTTGGTTTCGTGGTCCTGTTGTGAAATAAAGATGTCATTTTAATTCCAAGGATTCAAGGCTACTGGGATTTTTTTGTTACAAGTTTTTCATCTTGATGTTCGTGCTCAACACAAGCAAATCATATCATTACATAATAAAACGATCCTGGGTTACAAATACTCCCAAAATTGCAAAAAGATTTAATTTATAAACATACCTCCCCCAACTTTATCGAATTACTCGGATTTTACCAAGTTTTGGGGTCCAAATAATGGGGTGCCATGATTCCTGAGTGGCACCCCTTCATTTCCAATTTTCCCAGTTTTTCTTTTAATTTTTTTTATTTTTGCTTTTTGAGCTGACGTCATCATGTGCGCAATGACATCAGCTCCGTCAGCCTGTCGGAAATGAGCTCAAGGGCTCACATTTCCAGTTTCGGTCCAGGAAGGACTTTTGCGAGTGCAAGCGGGAATGGACTGTTTACTTACTGCCCAGGAAGGACTGTTTCTGCGAGTGCAAGCGGGAACTGGAAATGAACGGCCTGCCCAGGAAGGACTGTTTTTGCGAGTGCAAGCGGAATTGGAACTGAACTGACAAGAAAGGATTGAAGTAATGCAGAGCTACTTGTGCGAGTGGAAGGACTTTTGTGAGTGCAAACAGGAATTTATTTATTTATTGTCATTTGTTAATCGGGTTTGTCCAACTGAGCCAAAGGCCCATTTTCAGTGGAGAGCCACGGAGAAAAGCTCCAGATGCAATTAAAGTCAGTAGAGAAAAATTTTACAATGCAGTAGTCATAGAACAAAACATTTATACAACAAAGTGAATATTAACTAAGTTTACAGTGATTATAGAGGTTTCTAAGTATATCAGTAAAGTAACAAACAAGGATAATCTTGGTGAAGTAATTGTTTACAAGAAGTGGGTGCTGATTTATAATAGTAATGGTACTACTAAGTGGAGAGTGGATAAAGGAAGGTGAAGACATAATGAGATTCAAATGTCTGTCATGGACAGCTTACAAGCGGGAATTGGGACTGAACTGCTCAGAAAGGATGGAAGTACTGCAGAGCTACTTGAGTGAGTGGACTGCTTTGAATTGAGGAAGGGAATTGAGCGAAATGTA